>NW_006800169.1:648731-654102 GCF_000485575.1 Poecilia formosa | reverse complement strand
CAGACAGACAGGACAAACAATCATGCACACACACCCTCACACCTAAGGAGAATTTAGAGAAACCAATTAACCTGACAGTCATGTTTTTTGGACTGTGGGAGGAAGCCGGAGAGAACCCTCCATGCACAGGGAGAACATGCAAACTCCATGCAGAAAGACCCCAGGCCTGAGTAGGTCCTGCTGAGAGCTCCTCAGCCGTTAATATCTTAACCACAGCAGGGTGGTGACTCACTTTACCTTGGCTTTTGACCGACTTTTATTCAGAGCTGAAAAGAGACAAAAACTTATTTCTATTATCTTAACAGAGCTGCCATCTTAAAAACGAAAGTAGAAGTATTTCATATAGTATCTACACTGCAGTTAAATCAGCATCAAAACTGAACTCATGTGGGAACTGTAGCTATAGCTACGTTCACTGAGCAGGTCAATTCAGATTTTTTGCTTAAAACTAATTTTATGTTTTGCGTTGTTCATACTACCAACCACAATCATGACATAGACAAACAGCAGCGCACTGTTTACGGTAATAATAATAATAATAATAATAATAATAATAATAATAATAATAATAATAATAATGGACACCATTGTCCATTATTGTTATCTAACATGGCCATGGCGGAAGTCGCTCTGGCTTCTTGATCTGCTCTGAACATCTGCTGGCTGGATCTGCTGCAGGTAAGATATTGATTGTTTGCAACATCACAACAGAACCCCAGTTTTTCCCATTGTGGGAGATGTTGCTCCACCACACCATCAATCTGCTCACACCAAACACTTTTTAGCAGAGGCAGAGAGAATCTGACAAGCTTTATGGGCTTTTGCACTTCAGTAACTATGGCAACCCAACAGCAACCTGCACTACTGGACCAAAACATCTTTTCTACAATCTGGTCACGGTTAAAATAAAATGTTCTGAACTTTCAGTACTTTTTGCCCCACATGGTGGAAAACACAAAGATCATAATAAAGCCGTGGTATGGACTGAAGGACAAATTGTTCCTTGTCTCTCTTCATAGCACCGTTCTACGAAAACCAGAACTATTAAGGCGTTGGACGAAGAATCAACCCCACACAGGGACTGAATATGAATATGTGACTAAAATGATGACACAGGAACTATGGTAGTTCTCCAAATTTCTTCTCCAGAAAAAATATTGCCTCCCAATGTCCAAGACAATGTAATCTCAAATCAAATAATTTGGCAGTCTTAAACATCAGTAACAGAAGACACACCGTAGCTGAATATGATAGAACCTCGGTTAAACACTTCAGTTTAAATAAAGTGAAACTGAAACAACAAATACTAAAGGTTGCATATTAAACTGCACAACAGCATTATGGAGCAAATACACAGCAGTTGATTCCATGCAGTGCTGAAGACGCACACATGTCATGGGCTGGCTAACACTGTCAACATTTACATATCGTCAACTTCCTAAAATTATGGCCTAAGTCGTTTTCAGTTGAAACCAGATATTTACACTCAATAAAAAGACACAAACACATTTTTTACCTCAGCGTCTGAAGTTAAATCAGATCAAACTTAGAATTTGCAAAATTATCTTTATTTGCTAAATACCAGAAAACTTAACAAGAACATAGTTTTAGATACTTTTTTTGTTTTTGTAAAAGTTTGCATACATTTGCTCAATATCAGAAATAATTGTCTTTAAAAATGTGTTCATCAAATAGACATCATTGTGGTCATTCTAACTGAGCTAAAACAAGAAAGTTTTGGTTTGATTTAACTTCAGGCAGTGGATAAAGTGTGTATGTGTGTCTTTTTATTCAGTGTGTGTAAAGATCTGGTTTCTGTTCATGCATGTACTTCTTACAACACAACAGATTCTCTTCCTTTGCAGTTTTGCATTAGTAAGAGGGGGAACTTCCTGGTTAATGCGGAGTGATGCTGGACTAACCTGAAGTCCTTGATGACATTAAAACCTGCAGTGAACTTCATGAGAGGCCGTGCTGATGCTAATGTCAGGAAGATTCTTTCATTGTTCCTCTTTAAATATGATTTTATTTTTACTATAAAGTCAACATTCCAAACAATTCAAAAGATTTACAGTGAGAAATTACACATTTGGTTATTTTGAAGGATGAGATGATATGAACAGTTTGAAAATACAATTTGTTAAGATGCATGAGTCTGACACTAGACCAAAAGTAAGCAGAATTGTCATATATCTCAATTTTTATTTGCTTTTTTTTTTTTTTTTTTAATAAAGATGAAGAAAAGCTTACAGATCCCCAGAGCTGCAAGTTAACAGGATGACAAGGAGGAAAACCAGAGAACAATGGAGGGAATCAGAGGAGAAATATTAAACCTAGGAGCTTGAATTTGCTGAGCAGGGGGCGGAGGAGCTAATTACAGATGAGTGGATGCAGCTGGGGAGGGAGTAGGTGTGGGAACATAAGGAGATGAGTAACAGCTGGGGTGGGAAGCACAAAAAGTGGCCAAGCTGAAGTGGAAAAACAGAGAAACAAAAAGAATGAAAGGGGGGAAGAAAGATGAACAACAAATGAGAATACCTGGACTAATGCAAGGAATAAACTAAAATGGCAAGACAGCAACAATGAATATATAATCAAAAGAAGAAGTAAGTGAAACTAAAAGTCCAGACAATGGATCATCACACAACACTTATGTGAGTGGTAAACTTTTGGTCATGACTATGTTTTATTTTTGTAATAACTTGGTCTGGTTCAGTCTTTCTCACAAGATTAAAAATTGCTGAACGTGAACCAGAAATGAGTCAGTTAAGTTAAAACAGCTAAGCTACATCCAACCTCAAGCGTTAGATATTGAATCTGCGTGTTGCACCGTACAAACCAGTCTCTGATTACACCGGTTTTCATTCTGAGAATAAAAAATAAATAAAAAATCTTGCAGCCGTAACCCCGTGCAGAGTCCATCTTCTGTCTCAGCGACTACTGAGGAGAGAAAGAGAGAGAAAAGGGGAACTAAGGTCTTCTGCTTTTCGGTTCCAACATGATAGATAATATTCTACTCTGTCACTGTTGGTGCAGATGTTCTCTGTGTTAGATAAGAAAAGTCACAGTCACCGTTGTAGATGGAGCTTTAACAGGCGTTCAAGCTCGGTTTCTGTAGAACTGATTTCGCAATCAAGAGTCGACAGTCCAGTCATGTCTTGCCAGGAGTGGTCAGCGGTTATAGAAGGGTCAGAACGGGATGTTGGAGGGTGTGGTGGGCCTCCATATACGTTAAGCATTTAAGTTACTCAGTGTACTTTTTTGCATTTTTCATATGCTGGAGAGTGGACAGGAAAAACACGAGGACGGATATTTTCCGCCAACGGGCGTTTCTATCGGTGCAGTCAGTGCAAATTAAAACTGGAAGAAGACTTTGTGGTCGCAGTGGACTAGAAATGACTAGTAGAAAATCACACATCAACACGTCTTCACAAGCAAACCACAGATAAGACAGCTGCACTCTCTTCACATGCAACACACTCCCGTCTTCCATGGCTGTTTCTCACCAGAGATAAGATTCACGTTCGAATTTTAGTTACTTATGCATTTAAGCGGCCGCTACAAAAGCTCAAATCGCCTGACTATTTTTTTTTAATTTTTCACAGCCACGAAGCTAAAAATAGTAATAAGATGTGTGCAAACTGCAACGGTTCAAAAAAACACTTTCAGAGTTCACCTTCCCAGCTCTGAGTGACAAAACGGATGCAAATGGCCGAGTGTGTGATAGAGTACAAAGTACTGAGAAAATCAAATCAGTTCTGCTAAAACAGAATTGGCCCCTGCTAAGTTTGATGCCGCTGGGGAGAAAGAGAGAGAGAGAGAGAGAGAGAGAGAGAGAGAGAGAGAGAGAGAAGACACGCCGATCAGCAGAAGTGTTGCTGAGATGAACGTCTGGTGTGGAAGCACAACCGATGCCTTGTTTGTTTGTTTGTTTGTTTTTTACCCTACATTTGATAAGTTTTACACCCCCAAACAACATCAGAAACGTCAGGTGTGAGTTTTTCTGTGAGAAACCCTCAAGTACATGCTTTAAAGGTGAATGACCCAAAAAAAGTTGAAAGCATTTTTGTTACCGGTTTTTTTTTTTCAACATTTTCAAAGGGAAATGCAGACAGAAAGTTCATTCAGTCAAATATATCCACTCCAAATTGATCAGTGGTGCCAAACAGTTCAGTCCAGTTCAGTTCTTTACTCAACTGGTTAAAAAGCGCTCTGTCAGTCTGAGGAAACCCGGCAGATCACATCGACTCGCTGACTTGCATTCAGGCTTTCTGGACGAACACGTAGCGACTGCAGAAAGATGCCTACCTCGTGTCAGCAATCCCTCACACTGCACTGCAAAAACACGACATTTTGCCAAATCTCGTTGCTTAGTTTCTTGTGCAAATATCTTAACTTTGAGATAAGGCAAAACTAACTTACAAGTCACTTTTGAGTCGGATAAAGAAGCTTATCAATAGTTCTGGAATATTGATAAAGTACCGGTTCACTTGGGAACTTAGAACATGGGAAAAATATCTAGTTTTCTATTATTTTTAACTTGTTTTGAGAGAAATGTTTTTGCAGTGTGAGGATGCACGTAGCAACAGTGGAGAGGAAAACTTTCCCTTAACAGAAGGAAACCTTCATCAGGGTGAACGCCCATCTGCCACAATTAACTGAGGTTTGAGAAAACAGAGAACACACACACACGCACACGCACACACACGCACGCACGCACGCACGCACACAAAAAACAGAACCACTGACCCAGACGTACTTTCTATATTTGCGAAAAATAAAAAGCTATTGGCAGCAGTAGCTCCTTCAATGGCTTCATCTAGGAAAGAAACTCAGAGTGTCTGCCTCAGACTAAATGATCTGTCTCCAATTCTAGTTTTAGAAGCTCTATGAACCAGCACTCTCTGTTAGGAACATCTGGACCAGTCAGATCAGCAGCTGCATGATGGAGTTTGATTATTAATGTCTTTAAATGAGGGAAGGAGAATTGTGAAGTCTATTCTGGGTTTAACAAGAAACCAGATGAAAACATTACATACATAAAGCCAAGGAAAAGCTCTGAAACATTCAGAACAAAAAAAAAGAAGATCCGGAGGCCGATTTGAGTTTGACTGTGCCTGTTGAACTCTGACCTTTCAAATAGTTGCTTCATCTCCTCAAGCACACAATGACCAGGAAACACACCGCGGCTTTTCTTCAAGTCCACACACCAACGTCCCCGGCCAGATTCTTGGTGTTGGAGAATTTACAACCAGAAACGGCTGCAAAGCCTGCGAACAAGGGGAGCTGCTGATCACAGTGATGGATGTGTGTGTGTTTGTGTAGGCATGTGTGTGCGTGTGTGCGTGTGTGTGTGTGTGTGTGTGTTAGC
>NW_006800169.1:624875-648721 GCF_000485575.1 Poecilia formosa | reverse complement strand
AGAGAACCCTCCATGCACAGGGAGAATATGCAAACTCCATGCAGAAAGACCCCAGGCCTGAGTAGGTCCTGCTGAGAGCTCCTCAGCCGTTAATATCTTAACCACAGCAGGGTGGTGACTCACTTTACCTTGGCTTTTGACCGACTTTTATTCAGAGCTGAAAAGAGACAAAAACTTATTTCTATTATCTTAACAGAGCTGCCATCTTAAAAACGAAAGTAGAAGTATTTCATATAGTATCTACACTGCAGTTAAATCAGCACCAAGACTGAACTCATGTGGGAACTGTAGCTATAGCTACGTTCACCGAGCAGGTCAATTCAGATTTTTTGCTGAAAACCAATTTTATGTTTTGCGTTGTTCATACTACCAACAGCAATCATAACGTAGACAAACAGCAACGCACTGTTTACGGTAATAATAATAATAATAATAATAATAATAATAATAATAATAATAATAATAATAATAATAATAATGGACACCATTGTCCATTATTGTTATCTAACATGGCCATGGCGGAAGTCGCTCTGGCTTCTTGATCTGCTCTGAACATCTGCTGGCTGGATCTGCTGCAGGTAAGATATTGATTGTTCGCAACATCACAACAGAACCCCAGTTTTTCCCATTGTGGGAGATGCTGCTCCACACCATCAATCTGCTCACACCAAACACTTTTTAGCAGAGGCAAAGAGAATCTGACAAGCTTTTTGGGCTTTTGCACTTTAGAAACTATGGCAACCCAACAGCAACCTGCACTACTGGACCAAAACATCTTTTCTACAATCTGGTCACGGTTAAAATAAAATGTTCTGAACTTTCAGTACTTTTTGCCCCACATGGTGGAAAACACAAAGATCATAATAAAGCCGTGGTATGGACTGAAGGACAAATTGTTCCTTGTCTCTCTTCATAGCACCGTTCTACGAAAACCAGAACTATTAAGGCGTTGGACGAAGAATCAACCCCACACAGGGACTGAATATGAATATGTGACTAAAATGATGACACAGGAACTATGGTAGTTCTCCAAATTTCTTCTCCAGAAAAAATATTCCCTCCCAATGTCCAAGACAATCTAATCTCAAATCAAATAATTTGGCAGTCTTAAACATCAGTAACAGAAGACACACCGTAGCTGAATATGATAGAACCTCGGTTAAACACTTCAGTTTAAATAAAGTGAAACTGAAACAACAAATACTAAAGGTTGCATATTAAACTGCACAACAGCATTATGGAGCAAATACACAGCAGTTGATTCCATGCAGTGCTGAAGACGCACACGTCATGGGCTGGCTAACACTGCCACTGTCAACATTTACATATCGTCAACTTCCTAAAATTATGGCCTAAGTCGTTTTCAGTTGAAACCAGATATTTACACTCAATAAAAAGACACAAACACATTTTTTACCTCAGCGTCTGAAGTTAAATCAGATCAAACTTAGAATTTGCAAAATTATCTTTATTTGCTAAATACCAGAAAACTTAACAAGAACATAGTTTTAGATACTTTTTTTGTTTTTGTAAAAGTTTGCATACATTTGCTCAATATCAGAAATAATTGTCTTTAAAAATGTGTTCATCAAATAGACATCATTGTGGTCATTCTAACTGAGCTAAAACAAGAAAGTTTTGGTTTGATTTAACTTCAGGCAGTGGATAAAGTGTGTATGTGTGTCTTTTTATTCAGTGTGTGTAAAGATCTGGTTTCTGTTCATGCATGTACTTCTTACAACACAACAGATTTTCTTCCTTTGCAGTTTTGCATTAGTAAGAGGGGGAACTTCCTGGTTAATGCGGAGTGATGCTGGACTAACCTGAAGTCCTTGATGACATTAAAACCTGCAGTGAACTTCATGAGAGGCCGTGCTGATGCTAATGTCAGGAAGATTCTTTCATTGTTCCTCTTTAAATATGATTTTATTTTTACTATAAAGTCAACATTCCAAACAATTCAAAAGATTTACAGTGAGAAATTACACATTTGGTTATTTTGAAGGATGAGATGATATGAACAGTTTGAAAATACAATTTGTGAAGATGCATGAGTCTGACACTAGACCAAAAGTAAGCAGAATTGTCATAGATCTCAATTTTTATTTACTTTTTGGTTTGGTTTTTTAATAAAGATGAAGAAAAGCTTACAGATCCCCAGAGCTGCAAGTTAACAGGATGACAAGGAGGAAAACCAGAGAACAATGGAGGGAATCAGAGGAGAAATATTAAACCTAGGAGCTTGAATTTGCTGAGCAGGGGGCGGAGGAGCTAATTACAGATGAGTGGATGCAGCTGGGGAGGGAGTAGGTGTGGGAACATAAGGAGATGAGTAACAGCTGGGGTGGGAAGCACAAAAGGTGGCCAAGCTGAAGTGGAAAAACAGAGAAACAAAAAGAATGAAAGGGGGGAAGAAAGATGAACAACAAATGAGAATACCTGGACTAATGCAAGGAATAAACTAAAATGGCAAGACAGCAACAATGAATATATAATCAAAAGAAGAAGTAAGTGAAACTAAAAGTCCAGACAATGGATCATCACACAACACTTATGTGAGTGGTAAACTTTTGGTCATGACTATGTTTTATTTTTGTAATAACTTCTTCTGGTTCAGTCTTTCTCACAAGATTAAAAATTGCTGAACGTGAACCAGAAATGAGTCAGTTAAGTTAAAACAGCTAAGCTACATCCAACCTCAAGCGTTAGATATTGAATCTGCGTGTTGCACCGTACAAACCAGTCTCTGATTACACCGGTTTTCATTCTGAGAATAAAAAATAAATAAAAAATCTTGCAGCCGTAACCCCGTGCAGAGTCCATCTTCTGTCTCAGCGACTACTGAGGAGAGAAAGAGAGAGAAAAGGGGAACTAAGGTCTTCTGCTTTTCGGTTCCAACATGATAGATAATATTCTACTCTGTCACTGTTGGTGCAGATGTTCTCTGTGTTAGATAAGAAAAGTCACAGTCACCGTTGTAGATGGAGCTTTAACAGGCGTTCAAGCTCGGTTTCTGTAGAACTGATTTCGCAATCAAGAGTCGACAGTCCAGTCATGTCTTGCCAGGAGTGGTCAGCGGTTATAGAAGGGTCAGAACGGGATGTTGGAGGGTGTGGTGGGCCTCCATATACGTTAAGCATTTAAGTTACTCAGTGTACTTTTTTGCATTTTTCATATGCTGGAGAGTGGACAGGAAAAACACGAGGACGGATATTTTCCGCCAACGGGCGTTTCTATCGGTGCAGTCAGTGCAAATTAAAACTGGAAGAAGACTTTGTGGTCGCAGTGGACTAGAAATGACTAGTAGAAAATCACACATCAACACGTCTTCACAAGCAAACCACAGATAAGACAGCTGCACTCTCTTCACATGCAACACACTCCCGTCTTCCATGGCTGTTTCTCACCAGAGATAAGATTCACGTTCGAATTTTAGTTACTTATGCATTTAAGCGGCCGCTACAAAAGCTCAAATCGCCTGACTATTTTTTTTTAATTTTTCACAGCCACGAAGCTAAAAATAGTAATAAGATGTGTGCAAACTGCAACGGTTCAAAAAAACACTTTCAGAGTTCACCTTCCCAGCTCTGAGTGACAAAACGGATGCAAATGGCCGAGTGTGTGATAGAGTACAAAGTACTGAGAAAATCAAATCAGTTCTGCTAAAACAGAATTGGCCCCTGCTAAGTTTGATGCCGCTGGGGAGAAAGAGAGAGAGAGAGAGAGAGAGAGAGAGAGAGAGAGAGAGAGAGAGAGAAGACACGCCGATCAGCAGAAGTGTTGCTGAGATGAACGTCTGGTGTGGAAGCACAACCGATGCCTTGTTTGTTTGTTTGTTTGTTTTTTACCCTACATTTGATAAGTTTTACACCCCCAAACAACATCAGAAACGTCAGGTGTGAGTTTTTCTGTGAGAAACCCTCAAGTACATGCTTTAAAAGTGAATGACCCAAAAAAAAGGAAAAAAAATGGAAGAAACCAATTTTTTTTCCCAACATTTTCAAAAGGAAATACAGACAAAAAGTTCATTCAGTCAAATATATCCACTCCAAATTTATCAGTGGTGCCAAACAGTTCAGTCCAGTTCAGTTCTTTACTCAACTGGTTAAAAAGCGCTCTGTCAGTCTGAGGAAACCCGGCACATCGCATCGACTCGCATTCAGGCGTTCTGGACGAACACGTAGCGACTGCAGAAAGATGCCTGCCTCGTGTCAGCAATCCCTCACACTGCACTGCAAAAACACGACATTTTGCCAAATCTCGTTGCTTAGTTTCTTGTGCAAATATCTTAACTTTGAGATAAGGCAAAACTAACTTACAAGTCACTTTTGAGTCGGATAAAGAAGCTTGTTTTAAATCAATAGTTCTGGAATATTGATAAAGTACCAGTTCAATTGGGAACTTAGAACATGGGAAGAATATCCATCCATCCATTTTCTGAACACCCTTGTCCCTCAGTGGGGTCGGGAGGGGTGCTGGTGCCTATCTCCAGCTAACGTTCCGGGCGAGAGGCGGGGTACATCCTGGACAGGTCGCCAGTCTGTCACAGGGCAACACAGACACACAACCATGCGCACACACACACACACCTAGGGGCAATTTTAGACAGACCAATTAACCTAACAGTCATGTTTTTTGGACTGTGGGAGGAAACCGGAGTACCCGGAGAAAACCCACGCATGCACAGGGAGAACATGCAAACTCCATGCAGAAAGACCGGGGCCGGGAATCGAACCCAGAACCTTCTTGCTGCACAGCAACAGCTCTACCAACTGCGCCACTGTGCAGCCCGTGAAAAATATCCAGTTTTCTATTATTTTTAACTTGTTTTGAGAAAAGTGTTTTTGCAGTGTGAGGATGCACATAGCAACAGTGGAGAGGAAAACTTTCCCTTAACAGAAGGAAACCTTCATCAGGGTGAACGCCCATCTGCCACAATCAACTGAGATTTGAGAAAACAGAGAACACACACACACGCACACGCACACACACGCACGCACGCACGCACGCACACAAAAAACAGAACCACTGACCCAGACGTACTTTCTATATTTGCGAAAAATAAAAAGCTATTGGCAGCAGTAGCTCCTTCAATGGCTTCATCTAGGAAAGAAACTCAGAGTGTCTGCCTCAGACTAAATGATCTGTCTCCCATTCTAGTTTTAGAAGCTCTAGGAACCAGCACACTCTGTTGGGAACATCTGGACCAGTCAGATCAGCAGCTGCATGATGGAGTTTGATTATTAATGTCTTTAAATGAGGGAAGGAGAATTGTGAAGTCTATTCTGGGTTTAACAAGAAACCAGATGAAAACATTACATACATAAAGCCAAGGAAAAGCTCTGAAACATTCAGAACAAAAAAAAAAAAGAAGATCCGGAGGCCGATTTGAGTTTGACTGTGCCTGTTGAACTCTGACCTTTCAAATAGTTGCTTCATCTCCTCAAGCACACAATGACCAGGAAACACACCGCGGCTTTTCTTCAAGTCCACACACCAACGTCCCCGGCCAGATTCTTGGTGTTGGAGAATTTACAACCAGAAACGGCTGCAAAGCCTGCGAACAAGGGGAGCTGCTGATCACAGTGATGGATGTGTGTGTGTTTGTGTAGGCATGTGTGTGCGTGTGTGTGTGTGTGTGTGTGTGTATGTGCGTGTGTGTGTGTGTGTGTGTGTGTGTGATTTGTGGAGTGTTTACAACATAAATCCAAAGATATGTTGAGAGAGATAGAGAGAGAGAGAGATAGAGAGAGAGAGAGTTCATTTTCCTTTTTTTTCCCTCTTTGTTCCTCAGAATCTGCTGAACCCTGGAGTTGGACCAGAACATTTAACTGGTTCTAACGACGCCTCACCCACCCCACAACCTCCTCAAAGTCCTCCACATTTATAAAAAAAATAAAAGTTACAGGATGCAAGATTGGAGTTTGGGGGGGTGAAGGTGTGAAAAACAACGACTCCGAGTGTGAAAGAAGAACCGTCTTGGAGTCGGGAGTGTCCAGTAAATCATTCATTGTGTTCACACTCTGTCCCTATCTGCTGGCCGCAGGTGGTACCGGACTGGAAGCTGGATGAGGTTCGGCCCGCCACTCCCAGGGTGGGGGGGGGGCGAGAGGAGAGAGAGTGAGACCTAATTGCTTAGTTGAAGGGGAAAGCGTGGAGAGAGTTTAAAACAAAGAGAGAGGGGTGTTAAAAGTGCGGTTAGTGCTTCAGAGCCAAGGGAACGTGTGGGAGGATAAGATAGCAAAATGCGGTTTTCATTCTGATACCACACTGAGATGGGGGGGCAGAGGCGAACGCTTCACTCTCAGTGAGTGGAACTAAGCGGGGATGTAAATGCAGGGAAAAGTCGGTTTAGCCACAACAGGCCATGCAACAGGAATCTGTCACAGACAGTCACACAGATCCTGCGTCTGCTGCAGAGCGGAGCTCTGCTTGGAGAGTTCAGCTCAAATCTTCGTTTTTCTAGAGCAACAAAGATTTGAAATGGGCCCGTTGTACTTCTTCTTGGTGTGCTCACGGCAGCCCCACCTGCAGACTGGAAGGAAAAGATAGTTTGTTTTCAAACGTTTTTTGCTTTAACACAGAAAAAGTTGATTTCACTGGAATTAAAGTTGCAGATATTTTGCCCTTCATCTTGAACAAGTTTGCATTCAACTCTGCCCCAGTCTCCATTTTTCTTTTTTTTTTTTTTTTTCAGTTCTGGCCAGCTTCCATCCCCACAGCATGACGTCATCACCACCATGTTTTACTGGAATAAATGGACAAACACTGCTTTGTACTCATCTAATAATCTAATCATAGCTCCTTTTTCCACATGTTTGCCTTGTGTTTGGAAGCAAGGTGTTGCTTTGCCACTTCTCAATAAATGCTAAACGTGTAGACTGGATCTTATAGCAAACAGATTCTCCCACTGGAGTTATGGGTCAGCGCAGCTCCCCCAGAGTTGTTTCAGTCCTTTTAGCTGCTTCAGTTCTCTAACAAACCTCTAAAGATTTTCATAGAACAGCTGCATTTATATTATTACACATGAGTAAACTCTGTTTGCCTATGCTGTGTCAATTTATTTGCTTTTTATATTGTTCATTTCGTGCTAGGGATGCACGATATATCGGCTTTACATCGGTATCGGCTGAGGCTAGGAATTTTTTTAACATTTCGGCCCAATAAGTAGAACCAGGTCGATGTTAACAACCGGTGTGTATTTCCGTTTGTGTGTGTGTGAGGGGAGGGGGCCGGTCGTGTGTTTTTTTGCCTTGTGTTTTTCGGTCATGTGACGGTCATAGTGATGCAGTGCAGGATTGTGATGTGCTTCACAGCGAAGCGATGTCAGCGATGTGGTTGCTTTTAATCAATCAATCAAGTTGATTTGTACAGCACATTTCAGTAACAAAGTGTTTAACATTGTAAAAATATTTCAACAAAAATAAACATCATAAACAAACCAAACAGTGATCAGTTGAGAAACCAGTTACACATATCATATTTTGTCACGTGCCATTGATAAAATCATTATTACACATCATATCTGTTGGTCAATGTTCCATTTATTACCGTTCAAAAGCAGCTCTAACCAGGTGGGGTTTAAGCTTTGATTCAAAGGAACTCAGTGTTTCGGCTGTTTTTCAGTTTTCTTGAAGTTTGCTCCAGATTTGTGGCGCATAGAAGCTGAATGCAGCTTCTCTGTGATTGGTTCTGGTTCTGGGGATGCAGACACCGGTACCAGTAGGTGCTTCTACACAGTGTCGAGAGGGTAGGTGGATATAAATATATATATTTAAAAATACATGACATTGGTAAATATCAGTTATCGGGATATTAATATCCGATGTCGATATCGGCCCACATTTTCACTTCAGCACAGTGGTGCTACTTCACAGGTTAGCACCACTTAGTTCCTGTTCTATCAAATAAAATCCACATAAAAAAAATCTTAAGGTTTGTTTTTGCAGGTCAGAGGTCATCAATGTGTTTATGAGATACTGTCTGCTGGACACCGCAGGTGCAGCCAAGATGGTCACCATCTCTACAAGTTCAAATCAAGACAACAGATCAAAACAACAGTGCAGCAGCAACAGCTTCTTCTAAACATTCACACACATGCGGTGCAAACGCTGCAGCCTCAGGTGTATTTAAAACTACTAAGAGCCCCCCCACACACATACACACACACATACAGACCCCACACTGTCTCAAGAGCCAAAAAGGGGTTCGAGGTTGAGCCTGAGAAAATAACCTTATGGCTTCACTCAGTGCAGAGGGCTTTATTTAACCCCGAGAGCGCATGATCCGCACTTCAGACAGAGGCAGACAGCTGCAGCAAAAAGGGAAAGCATTTATATATACATGTATAAAAAAACCAGAAAGCCATACCACCACTGCACTCACTCCCAGGCTGCCATCACTGCGACCAGGCCTCTGCTTCAATCACATACCCCCTTTAATATTCAGAGAGCGAGAATCAGGCCTGTGGTGGAGGCGGGTGGTGGGGTGGGTGGGGGGGGATGAAGGGGACACAAGTGAGAAGCCTGTGGCAGCACTGATAGCGTCCTATCGACTCTGCCTTTGGTTTCCTGTTCTGAGTCAGTGTGTAACCAAGGTCTAGCATGTTGTCACACTGCACTGTCCCTGTTAGGGCTGAAAATAATCAGAGACTCACATTTACTGTACTCACATAGTCACTCAAACGCATCATCAAACCTTTTCTTACAGGGTTTGGAAAGACTGGGAGAAGGAGAAGGAGAAGTTTGTGTTCAAAGCTTTTAGTCTTGTTTGTCTTTTGATTGATAAAAAAAAGTGTGACCTTCTTATTAGAGGACGAGGTGAGTTTGGCCATAAAATTCAAATGCAGGCAAAAAGTTTTTCAGTTGTTTCCTCTTTTATTTTTTTATTTATTTATTTATTTTTAACAAAAAATGGGGTCAAGTAAAGGAATCATTAAATAAAGTTAAATAACAGGGTAATTTATTTGTAAATTTGAGCATGAAGTGTAAAACAGGGAATACAAGCTCCCCCCCCCCTCCCCCTTTAGCCCCCTTAAAAAAGAGGGAAGTCCAGTTTTAAAAGGCAACATGATTTATTTCAGTTCAATGCAAATGCAGAACGATTCGAGCTCCACTGCCTTCTTTTATCAAAGCATGAATCAGTGTTTCTGTGTTTCTGTCATGGCTGACTAACAGGAAAATTCATTTCTGAGGGGAGGGAGAGTGTGGGGGGTGGGGGGGAGAAAACAAGAATGTGTGCGAAAGAGAGAGAGTAAATAGGCGTCAGAGTCAGTGAAGTGTGGTTCTTTTAGAAGAAAGCAGCTTGTGGTGACTTTCTGCAGTTTTGGGGAGCATTTAGACACACACACACACACACACACACACACACACACACGCACACACACACTAGGACAGAGTGTGTCCTCAGAACTGGGACATGGTGGCTGCAGTATCACGGCTCTGTGAGTATCAGACATGTGTTTCAGCTTCATGCCTATCTGCCTTCTGATTGCACTTCTCTCACTTGATGCAGCTGCTGCAAACAAACTCTGCTCCCACAACAAGCTGAAGCAAACACAAAAAGAAAATCGATGCTGCTTTGCTTTTTCAAACTGACCTTAAACAGTTTCCAGAGGCTTTGCAATGATTTGGATTCACAGTCTGACAGATTTCTGCTGAAAATGTCTTCATGTGATTCAACCTGTGCTCACCAACTGCCCATCCTGCTCCGCGGACCGCCTGACTGGGCCTCAACCCGGCCCGGCTCGGTTCGGTCCGGCTCGGCCCGGGAAGGCAGCGCAGGCTTTAATGATGTAAAACAATAAGGCTGAAGTCAGTGCAGGTAAGCTGAAGCAGTGTGGCTGTAAAGCGATAGCCGCGCTCCCCACCAGCAGGCTGTCGTGCATCTCATTAACGGGATCACTTTTCAGCCGGGCCAACAGTCGGGTCATTATCCATCAGAACCGAGCCCGGCCTGACCGGCGACAACAAACACACTTTTAGAGACGTTGGAGTTCTTTTATGACGAGACAGAAATATGTATATTTTAGGGAGTTTTATTTCTGTGTTGTTGTGATGGAACTCTCATTGTAGGTCTGATTTAAAAGAAAGAAAGAAAGAGAGAGAGAAAGAAATAAAGAAATACCACATCCTGATTCTTCTTGGATTCCTTTTAAACGAGCCGTAAGGTCAACCACGAATCCATATAAAAAATTAAAAAACAAAACAAAACAAAAAAACCCATCTGATTAGATGGATGGATCCAGAATAGTTTTAGCTTTCAACTTCCAATATAACAGATATTAGTTTAATACTGTATATTAATATATTAATTAAACAGCACATCAGCTTAAAATATGTACACGGTTTATAAGGATTTATTTATTTATTTATTTATTTATTTATTTTCATTTCTTCTCGTATTTGCTAATATGTTTTATTGTGAACATTTTCGTCATTTAGTTTGTTCTCCAAACAGGATTCGGCTGTTTAAACCACCATGTTGACAACAGGCTTTATGTTGTATTTATTATCTATCATTTCTTAAAAAATACTGCAAAATTCCGCTAATGTTTTAACTTAAATATGTGATCTTGGTCTGGTGTGAGGGACAGACGTTCAACAGGGGGCTCTATAGCAGGACAACAATAAACATATTGATGGACATTTGAAAAAACAAAACAACACATGTTACATCTGAACTGCGCATGTCATTTCCTCCTCATAACGTGGATATTCAGTTCCATCTTTGCTCTTGTCTACAAACTATAAAATTCAGATTAATTACAAACAAAAATATATAGAATACAAAGTATATTATATTCTATTTTAAAAACCTATGTTTGCTTGTTTAATCCACTAATTAAAATAATAAAACACTCATCGATATAATGTCCAACTCAAATTCCTCGGAGTGTACACATCATCTATAGATGACAGAAAGTATCAAAGGATATAACTCATGTAACTCCCGGTGGACAGCGGGGCCGAAATCGGGGGTGTGTAGGAGGGGGTCCGCCACGCTTTTGGCAGCCTGCCCCCTGGTGACATCTGGTGAACTGCACCGCTTGTTTTTGAGCATGCGTAATGAGGGGCCAGAAATCCCATACGCCGTCTCGCCTGACAAGCAGTGGTGTTCCAATCTGTCCAGAGAGACGCTCCGAGCCGCTTGGCGAGAGAGGAAGAGCCGAGGAGCTTCAAGAGTCCCGCACCATGCCGAGGTCCTTCCTGGTGAAGAGCAAACGGGCCCACAGCTACCACCAGCCGCGCTGCCCGGACGATGGCTACTCCAGGCTGGACACTCTCCTGGCACACGTATGCGCAGGTGGGTACATGTCTGCTTAATTATCAATGGGAACTGTAGCATAGGAGCGAGTTTTCTTTTTGTTTGCTTGCTTGTTTGGTTTTGTTTTTGCTCGTCAGTGAAAATGCTTAAAATCTACATTAAAGATGCGTTTCCCCGCGCTGTCAGCAGCCAGCAGGTCTCAGGGGGAGTTCGCAACCAAACTGGAGCCCGAGGAGAACCTGAGCGCCGGCAGAGAGTCCCCGGGGTCGAGCCGGCGGTCCAGGGGGTCGCTGTCCTCCAGCTCCCCGCTGAGCTGCGGCGGCAGCGTGTGTGAGCCCCACTCCGACTGTGATTTCTGGCGTCCGCCGTCTCCGTCCTCCTCACCAGGTCTGCGACAAACTCATCTTATCCGGAAAAGTTGAAAAGTTTGTTGGAATTTCTGCCGACGGGAAACTGAACGAGTTTTGGTCAAATAAGTTCCTAATATTTTCATTCGTATTAATCGTTTTTATTTCCTGACCTGTATTATTATTATTATTATTATTATTATTATTATTATTATTATTATTATTATTATTATTATTATTATTATTATTATTATTATTATTATTATTATTATTATTATTATATTTGAAACGACAATTAATAAAGATTGAGGCACAAATGATAAAACAAAAATGATTAAACCAAACTAATTTCTTATTTACTCTGATTCTTGAATATTTATGTCAGAAACAATGATGTATATCTCCAAGTTATTGAAACTAAATCTCCTAAATACCCCCTCTCCCCCTTCCGCCCCCTAGACTCGGAGAAATGCTCCACACCCGCAGCGGAGGACGTCCCCTTCAACATCCCGCTCCTTCCTTACTCCTGGTCGGCGTACTCCGGCGCAGATCTGAGGCATCTGGTTCAGGGGCCCTATCAGCGCCAGCGGCATATCCGGGGCCATGGGGGGTCCCATTCACCCGCAGCGGGGATCTACGGGACAGAGAACGGCGGCGGCAGTGGCGGCGGCAGTGAGCGCGTTTACCCGCAGCGGGGCCTCGGGTCCGGCTGTTACCAGGAGTATTCCCCGTGCGCGGCCCGCGGGATCTACAGGATGCGGGTCGGGGGCGAGCTGTACGCGGAGGCCAAGCAGAAGGAAATCAAATCTGAGGAAGTCTTTCTGCACTCTAACCTGGAGGAAAACGGATCCTACAAGTGCATCAAATGCTGCAAGGTGGCGCTTTACTTTAAAGACAAATCCTGTTTTAATCTGGGGATGGGCACATTTCTTATACATTTAATTTAAATAAATGAAAACATATATTTATCATTTTAAACATATATATATATATATTCCCCCATACGTTTCTAATTTCATTGTGTTTTATTTCCAAAAGGTTTTCTCCACGCCCCACGGCCTGGAGGTGCATGTTCGGCGCTCACACAGCGGGACGCGGCCTTTTGAATGCGGGATCTGCGGGAAAACCTTCGGACACGCAGTGAGCCTGGATCAGCACCGAGCTGTTCACTCCCAGGTACCAACCTCAGTCTGAAAGCATCCAGGAAGACGATGCTCAGGGGCCTTTGAGGGCCCACGGGTCAGGATTTACGCAAAAGGCAAAAGGCCCTGAAGACTTTTATATATATATATATATATATATATTAGTAAATAGCAATTCATATCGGTGGAGTAAATTCAGATATGATCAAAAAGTTCATTTATTTCAGCAATTTAACACATGCAACTGGTATATAAAAACATGGGACACAGTGACAGATTTGAAGTGTTTTTAATTAATTTTGATGATTATGGCTTATAGTTCATAAAATTCCGAGCTAATTTCTCTAAAGGAGGAAAAAATGTGTATATATAAATCTGGACTTACCAGAAATACTAAAGATTTGGAATTGGTCAGAGCTCCTTTTGCATAAATTCCTGCAGGAATGCGGTGTGGCATAGAGGTGAAGCACTAATGGCTCCTTCAGCTCTCTGAGCTCATCTTTCATCTTACTGTTACTTAGTCAAATCACAGCAACATCAGATTTATTAAAGCAGCTTTTGGTGCCTTTGACAGTAATTAGGCACCAAATCCAGCTGGAAAATAACCTCAGAATCTCCATAGAGTCGGTCAGCAGGTGGAAGAATGAAGCGCTCTAGAATTTCAGATAACGTGGCTCTCTAAATCATCTCCATCTGGTTCCGTCATTTTTAAAAAAACGCTCATTAGAGAAGGTTGAAAAGACGAAAGCAGCAAAATTCAAAAGTATTTCTCCAATTTCACACACACACACACACACGCAAACACACATCAACGTTATTCGGTGATTCATTCCAAACCGGTGGATGGAAACACGCTTAACTTGGATTTTCCATTTTCTATATTCCTTTTTTTTATTTTTGCTAGTTTAAAAGTTCCCTTGAAATTCACGATAATTGGATGAAAAACATAACTAATGATTGGACACAAAAAAGCTGGACCTCAAGCAACATGGATTCTGTTCATGTTACTTCTGCTCATGACTCTTCCCCCAGACTCTGGAGCTTTGGTTTCTAAAATGGAAACTTTACTCCTATTATCCGGCTCAGACGCTTCTCACCTCTCTGGATCAGGAGCAGCTACACACAAACTTCACTAACCCTTGAAAGTATTTAGCCTCACCATGTTCTCAAGACAGGAGTTTGTCCCTTTTACATGTAAATCCTTTCCTACCAAAGTTTCTCCTTCCACTCAACTTTACAAGACAATACTCAGATACAGCTGTTTGTGGATATTTTGTGGCTAACCTGTGGTGTCAAAGACAGTCGTGGACACCTGTCAGGTCATCAGTCTTCTTCAGGATTATGTCATAACATATTCATAAAATGTTTTTATTGGTACTGGCTGTAATCCATAATCATCAAAAATGACAAAAAAATAACACAAAAATATATAATTGTGTCAAATATATCATTCATGTTGCTGAATTTAGTCATCAGCAACCTGATGACTAAATTCAGATTTATTGAGTAGGGCTGCCTCCAGAAATACAGATGAGGCCAACTTCAATCTTACCAACTATTTAGTTTCTGTGTAAATATCTTAACACTCTGAAATAAGACAAAACTAACTTTCAAGTAACTTTTCAGTAACATCTAGCAGTTTTTTTAAAGAGCCATTAATTCCTTTCCACTGACAGATTTTTTTCCACTTATAGCAAAAATATCTTGTTTTATATACATTTTAACTTGAGATGGGTGTTTTTTGCTCTGTATGTCATGAAAATTAGAATATAATTTCTCTAAACGATTGGTGACGTGATTTTTTGAACAGGAAAGGAGCTTCAGCTGTAAAATTTGCGGGAAGAGCTTTAAGCGTTCCTCCACCCTCTCCACCCACCTGCTCATCCACTCAGACACTCGGCCCTATCCCTGCCAGTACTGCGGCAAGAGGTTCCACCAGAAGTCCGACATGAAAAAGCACACTTTCATCCACACAGGTGATACAGTACATACACATATATGTGGGAATAACATGAAGGGATTCATCTCCTCCTTCCAACGTGACCGAACGTTTCAACCGTTTGTTCCCCGCTGCAGGTGAGAAGCCACACAAGTGCCAGGTGTGCGGGAAGGCTTTCAGTCAGAGCTCCAACCTGATCACCCACAGCAGGAAGCACACGGGCTTCAAGCCGTTTGGCTGCGACCTCTGCGGGAAAGGCTTCCAGAGGAAGGTGGACCTGAGGAGGCACAAGGAGACGCAGCACGGACTGAAATGAACCGATTTCCTCAGATTTCCACTGAGCATGGGCCGACGTTTTCATTTCCTGTTCTGAACTGCTGTTTTTTTTTCTTACTATTTAACTGATATTTATCATTTGTTTTCACAATTATTATAAAAAGGGAACTAAATGATACATTTCCAAGATTGAACATTTGGATCAGCTTTATAAAAATGTATTCTATTTGTTTATATAAACATGGATTAAATGTTAACTTAAAGGTCTCATATGCTGATTTCCTCCCCCTCTTAACCCCACACATCCACTGTGGCTCCCCACGCGGGG
Source organism: Poecilia formosa (assembly GCF_000485575.1). Classification (NCBI taxonomy): domain Eukaryota; kingdom Metazoa; phylum Chordata; class Actinopteri; order Cyprinodontiformes; family Poeciliidae; genus Poecilia; species Poecilia formosa. The sequence continues at coordinate 633,424 of NW_006800169.1, read as the reverse complement.
TGCCATCCTTTCAGGGGGGTGGCACAAAAATAAAGAATTATTTGTATGAGCTGTAACCCCAGCAACAATTAGCAAACATCTGGTGGAGCTGCGCATCTGATGAGCTCATTAAAGCAGCTGCTACTCAGAACAATGATGGAAAAGGGTTAATAGAGGAACCATGTTGTGATGACTTCCTGTCAGAAAGAGCAGGAGTTTCTTAAAGAGACAGAAGCCCAATTTCAAGGTGTTCAATTACAAAGTCATATTTGATATGCAGCAGTTTTATAACAACTGAAGAAGGTACCATAGTTACATGATTATGCCATAAAATTGCACTATGTGGCAGGAAAACACATAATAAACAGAACCTGTCTGACACCATGATGTAGGGTGAAACATCTCAAAACACAACCTCATGCCCTGGAATAAAGAAACTTAAAAACAGATGAAAACCAAAATCTCATCAAAATGTTCTGTGTATCGATGACAACAGTTGAGATTTTGGAAGGCGTTCGTCCCGTTCCATCGGGAGTTAAAGTAAGACTGCACTTCAGGAAATCGTCATAGCAACAGTCACACACGGTGTTGGTGGGATAATAGTTTGGGCTGCTTTGCTTCTCCAGGACCTGAACCACTTGTCTTAACTGATGGAACTAAAATCCTGAGGTTTTTTTTTCTCCTGCCATCAGGTCATGACCCTAAACAGAAGCATAGTTGGACTATGCTGCAGAACCAATGAGCTGATGGATGGGGGGGAATAAAAACAAAACAATTCTATGAATATGAGCAGGACAAAATTCCCCTTCATCAAAGTAAAAGAATCATTACCAGGTTTCAGGCAGGGTGGCTTGGATTGTTTTTTTTTATCTGTACTAGAAAAAAAAAATCTAAAAACTGCATTTTGCATTTATTGAAAATTCAAATGCATTTCAAATCTGATGATTTCAAACATTTATGTGAACTCTTAAGTTATCTTTTCACATCACTGCATATCTGGAGGGGCAGAAGGGTGGGCCCAATTCACACTGGAACCACCTGAGAGTATCACTGCTGTGCTCCCCTCTGCGTCGCTCTGCTGATTTTTTTGAGCGTCAAGAAAAACAAGAAGCTCTATGTGAAGTCATGCAGACCGTCAATCACAAACCCCCAATCTGCATGGCAGCTCAGAGCTCGTATCACATATTTAAGCAGAGGAACGTTTCGCAGCGTGCGCCATCTGGCCAAAAATAAATATTCTCAGGCAAAGCAATCATTCAAGTCCCCATATAACAAATGACATTGGAGGGGAGGGGGAGGCCATAAAAGGCAACGTAAAGGAAGTCTGCAGGATTTGAGCAACTTTTATTACAGTAGCAGAGCCTCTAACTGCAGCAATAAGTGGCCGTGTGGACATGCTGCTTTCACTGGGGAAAAGCTGGGTGTGATTTTTAGTTGCCTCTGCCTTGGTTAAATATTGAAGCCTCAAGGATGTGATTTGCACATAGCTGGCCACAGATTGTGCACATAATCCGGCTTCGCATCACATACGAGAAGACACGTCGAAAAACCTTTAAATAGATCGGACTTTTTATTAGCTTCATTTATTCAGTGTAAAAAAATTTTAAAAACCGAGAAAAACTGTTAAATGCTTATTTTTCATCAACGTCACAATTAATGTTACACCTGCTGTCAACATACATGAGGCCAACAGATTTACTTTCAGAAGTGGAAGATTATGGATGTTGCTATAATGCACTATTTTGCATACATTTACAAAACTTGCTTCATGGGTTTATTCCAAATGTTATGGACAAAACGACAGAAAAGAAAAGAAGAATCGTAGAGAAAATGTTTAAAGGGAAAGAAGGATGGAGAGAACACGTCAGCAGTCCGCTCCTACACCTGCAGAAAGAGAGAAAACTGGTCGTGTTTTAACAGAGAAGAAATGTCAGGTGTGTTTTTGTTTTTACCTCTCATACTGAAATATGTTTATAATGCATACAAAATGAGTAACTATTGGTTATTGGCCATAACCGCAATATTAATATCAGATATTGGTATTGGCCCAAATTTCATATCTGTGCACTTCTACACCTATTTTTTTATTTTTTATTTTTTCACAAATTTCTGCCATTGGTGGAAATTAAATAATCTGTGCATGAAGGCTGCAGTCTGCACTTTGACTTTTTTTATTTGGTAAAAATGAAATTCTCACAAAACACACACACAATCATCATTTCTTTAAATGATCGGTTTTTAATCTGATTAAAAATATTTACAATACATCTTCAGGTCAACTTTTCATCAGTTTGTTGAGGATTTGAAGAGCTGAACCACACTGAGAAGGTCGTGCTGCTGCAGGCCGAGTTCCTCCATCAGAGTGTTCAAATACTGCACTGATCCCGACACCTCCAGGGCGTCCCGCACCACCGGAGACACGGAGGACAGCCTGGAGACGAGAGAACACACACACAGCAGACCGTGGGACCTCATGGCACGTCGCTATGCTAACGGATTATACCAGATAGAAAGTACAGCTTCAGATTGTAAAATCTATTAGAATTTTTGCCTGTTTTAAAGTAGTAAAAACCTGTTTCAGAACAACTTCTCTATCACACACACTGTGTGACGTCACCTCTCCTTCCAGTGTAAATAAATATGAGCTTTTATGGAAGGAAAGCTAGGAAGATAAAATGACTGAAGTTCTTAAAGAGATCGAGGGCAATAGAAAGGGGGAGCAGTGGGTCTAGCTTATAATTAAACTGAAAAATCGGCTACATAATCTCCAATCAGTGCATCTGTAGAAATAACAGAGAAGATCAGTGGACGCTGTGGGAACGTCACACAGAAACGGAGTCTGAATAAAGCAGTTGTTTACTCTAACCCTGTGGTCTCAGACTGCATTCCTGCAACTTTTAGATATACAGCAAAGGTATGAGCATTTATTATCGTTTATCATTTATTGTGATAAATTTGTTGTTATGATAAGAATTTTGTCATGACAAATTCCTGTTAATGATCTTTAACCTCTCCCAAAACTGTTGGTATTGTTGGGATTATTAGTTTCACTAATTTCTCCACTAAGTATCAATTAAAAGAAAAGAAAAAGATTTTAAATACAGTTACAGTGTGGAGCTTAGTGGATACAAATCACTCTTCTTTATGCGACTGTTGTCCTAAAGGATAGCATTACATATATTTTTTTAAAAGCAGTACTTGTGTTTATGGAGCTCTGATTGCTTCGCCATGCAGTCACAGTTACTAAAAAAGACGTAATAAATAATTCTTATCGTCACTTTTATTGTTATGATCATATTACCACAAAATATTGTGATAAAACTTAAAGTCCATATCGAATACCCCTAAAATACATGAAAGATTGTATTTTTAAAATGACAAAATGGAAATCATCAAATCCTTCCCCTTGAAGTCTTGTTCCTTAGCTCCGCCCCCTCCGCCCTACCTGTCCTTCCTGTCATCTCTCCAGGACTGAAGCGGCTCTGCCGGTTAATCTCCGGTTCAACTCAGGGTCTAGTGTTGCAGCTACGGGGGGGAGGCGGGTATCTATTATTCAGCTGGCCCAAACAATAGAGGCCAGACGAGCTCCACAGCTGCCACGCAGTGGACAGATAAGACAGCACAACAAATTATTCATGATGGAGGAATGGAGTGAAAAACGAGTTCAATGGGAACCGATGAAATCATAGAGCACCATGGCGACACGGGACGGCCCAGCCACGTTTGGTGAACGGCGTTTTAATATAGAGGCTCTTTATGAGTCAATAGCCACTTCAATCTGAGATACACAGGAGAAAAGTCACATGATGGGGTCAGGCGATTCATTGTTTTAGTGGAACTGCACTTTAAAAAGCCGTGAATGGTAGAAGAAAAATGAGAATCAGCTCTAACCAAACCAGAGGTTTATATATGCATAAAGTTAATAACACAGGTGTCCTTCAAAACGCTGGAACACCCAAATTCATCCAATTCAAGATAAGGGCTGAAATGATTAATATGATTAATCATGATGAATTGATTACAGAAATAATCAGCAACTAATTTAGCAATCGATTAATCGTTAAGTGGAATATGCAGACTCAAAAAACAAGAAGGTAATTCACTGAAAAAAGAACAGAGCGGAAATTAAACCAAAACTGTACAAAAAAATAAATAAATAAAAATCTATTGTTATTCAGCCAATTATTCCAATTATTAATAGGTTAATCTAAAAAAAAAACTGTACTGTGCTTTATTGATGTTAAGTCAAGCAGAAAGGTCTGAGCTTTTCACATGTTGATGTTGAGAGGATGTTTTAGCTGCAGATTTATCTTTTGCTACAAATGATGAAGAGTTCAAAGGACTGCATGTTAGGCAATAAAATAATTACATTCTTGTTTAAAAAAATTAACTGAATTACTTGTTTAATTGCATTTTTTAATGCATTTTTAATAATGTATGAAAAGACTTATGTGATTTCATAACAAATTGCTAAATGAGCCTAATTTCTCTGCTGATTAACTGATTAATCGTCAGAATAATGGATGTGTAATCACTGTTAGCTGAGGCCCTATTCAAGAAGTTTTCCGGTGTTAGCGGCTCCTTTCTCCAGCAGGGCCGACACGCCGTGCATATCACACTACGGTTGGTCTCAACAGGGCTTACCCTGAAGGTAAGCACTGAGCAAACAGAGCTGGACCACTGAGGCAGCCATAAATCAGGATCAGGTGAGACTTTTCCCAGACCGGCCGGGCCTGAGGAGTGTGTGCTGTGTTTAGGTGTGTGTGTTTCGTTTGACAAAAGTGTGCCTTCTGTGGTGGATCACGGATCCGGAGACAAGGCAATCAGGCCGAGATAAGGCTGTGTGTACTCAGACGGGAGCAGCACGGAACTGTTCACGCGCTCGCGCACATACACACACACACACACACACACACACACACACACCTATGTACCATATGGCATGGCCAAAACAATGCTCCAGCTCGGAGCGTCTTGGGTAAAATGAAATGAGAAGCAGCGTGTTGTGAACTCACAGATGCAGAAGCACCACGGCTATCAGTGTCCACTCTGGGGTTTTGTGGATGATGTTGGTGTTGCTGAACCTGGAGACAGAAACATAAAGAAGCAGAAGAAACTATAAGATCAGGTTAAAAACATGATGCAGCAGAAACACACTCTGTCCAGGTCAGAGCAGCTGTTTTAAGACATTCGTCACATTGTACCTTAAAGCTGTAGTATGTAACTTTTACAAAAAACATGTTTTTACATATTTGTTGACCATTAACAACCATCAGAAAACACTGATTGACAGCGCCAAGCTCCTCCTCCTGGCTCTGATTGGTTGTTTTGGTGCAGCGGTGCATTTCTTCAGACGGCAGTAGTAGCTCAAGGAGGATGTGGAGAAGATTGAACCTTTCACAGATTATCTGGTGACAGTTTTAACAAATATGGAAAAAATATATTGCTTATAAAAGTTACATACTGCAGCTTGAATGTGACTTTCTGCAAACAGAGAGAAAAAAAAATCCTGATGAACACTACCAAACACCCTGCTGTTGAGTTTTTGACAGCTGGACTTCCTGCAGGAAGCTGAACTCTGGAAGTGCTTGCTCTGCTTGGTTAACTTTAAATAGACCATTTCTTGCCAAAGTATTCACATCCATTGAACTCTTTAACATTTGAACAGGTGAAAATCAGAAAAGTTTCTGCATTTTATTGAGATTTTATGCGAGAGACCAACACAAGCAAGCACATAGGTGTTGAGTGGAAGGAAAATGATACACAAATAGAAATCAGTGTCACATGCATTTTCAACTCTGTCTACTCTGATACCATAAATAAAATCCAGTGTCACCAGTTGGCTTTAGATATCACCTAATTAGCTAATAGTAATAATAATAATAATAATAATAATAATAAAGAGCACAACAGAATGTGAGAACGATTGGACACAATTATGCCTTTTTAAACCAACAGTTCAGTTTTACTGAACTGGACTGTCGCAGTTTTACCACAACACAAGAAATAAATTAATAAAACAAATAGATGTAATCACTTGTGTTTTCAGAAAACAGTGACATTTCTTGAATTTTAAGTTCCTAAAGAAGAAAGGGTAACAACATGGTATGCTATAAAGTCAAGTTACCCATTTAAACCAAGTGTCCTGCCATGCCTCTATCTTACCAGTAGAGGGTAGCAAAGTTCAATAAATTAATCCAATAATGTGGAACTGAATTAAGTAACCAGTTGATTCCATAATTCAGCTGCATGATTATCCCTATAATCAAACTCCTGTATGTTCTTCATTAATCAGAATAATGTGATGCTGGTTTATTTCATGTCTCTGCAGACAGAAGAATAAAGACGTCACACTGGATGAGTCATTGTTCTTAGCTTATGCTTTCCATTAGGCTTTTTAGAGCTCTGAATGACCTCTGATAAGCTCAAAATCTGACATACTCAGATGGATCAAAACTGGATTGAAGGCAAACTCTTTGTGAATAATCTCCTAATATGTGTGTTTGTTCTAAAACTGAAACTTAACTACATGAAGGGAAACTGAAGCCCTGTCAGGAGAAGTGTGTATGAGTGTGTGTGGTGGTCTGACCTGAAAGTCCTGACCAGGTTGTTCAGGTCTGTGGAGATGTCACTCATGGTGAGGCCCACCGGACCTACGACGTTCCTGAGACTGTGCAAGACATTATGAGGTTAAAACTAATAAACAACATATAAAAAAAAGATCATGTTCATAGAATACAGTTGTGATAACACATAGATACATACACACACACGCGCGCGCGCGCGCGCACACACACACACACACACGTACCAGCTGCTGAGTTTCTCCACTGTAATCCGTTTCTGGATGAGGTTCTGAGCCTGGGAATCAATCAGTGGCAAAACTGGATCCTTTGATTCTGTCTCCTGCACAACACACAACATATAGCACTCAGTTCAATCAGATATGCACACACTCACCACATAAAACATACATACAGGCCTGTTGCAATAAGCAATAAATCAAAAATGATAAATTAAAACAAGATCAATAATTTCCATTTTTAAAATTGATCATTTTTCTCTTTTCTCTCTTTCTACCAAAAACCAGAAGTCTTCAGTTTGGTCTCAACTAGTCCTATTTGTTTACAGAAACTTAATAATTCATTTTATTTGTTGTTTCTGTTGTTTTGTTTATTCATTTTGGATATTTAAAATGTCGTTCAGTTCCAGTGTTAGATATTCATTAGAATTGAAAGTTTATTGATCTTTTAGTTCCTGAAGTTGTGCTATATAAATAAAATTACCTTATCTACCCTTTGAGAAAGTTTTTGCATCACACTGCCTTTACCAGTAGATGGCTTGAAAATGGTCTCAAAACAACAATATTTATCACAATAACTAGACAATTTGTTGTTACCATGACAGGTATCACATTTTTTCTGAAGGAGCAGAGTGGGGGACACATAGGAGACTCCATAGACTGTTTTAGGTCTATTGAAATTACATGAATTATTTCTGAATGACAAAATTATGAAAGATAGATTTTTTTGCATATTTTTTAAAGATGAGTATTATGGAAATCTGACTTTTTTTCGAGATTTGCATACTAAGCCTCAGATATTGTTTTCTGTATCAGAAGTGAAAAAAGTGGGTCAGTGCATCCCCAGTTTATACAGAATGACACAAAGTTCCACCGGGCCGTCTGTGTTCCTCCTCTCACCTTGCTGGGCTTCATCTCCTCCTCCTCAGGCAGAATCCACGTCCCTCTGTAAAACTCTGTGACTCTGAGCTGCAGCCGCTCGGTCTCCTTCCGCAGCGTCTCGTAGTCCGGAGCTGCAGCCCATCGCCCCCTGTCCTGCTCTTCGGCGCCTGGCTCCGTCACGTTGTCGTCGTCCTCGAGGTCATCTTCGTCCAGCTCCTCTTCCTGCGTTTCCTTTACGTTGGCGAACGGGGATCCCAGAGAATGGTCGGCTCCGTACAGGAAGCTCAGAGTGTCGTCTGTGCACCACTCCTTTAGCGTCCTCTTCAGGCACGCCAGCAGATTGAGCCGCACCGAGTCAGGATTGGCGTCTCCAGTGTGGGTGTTCAGGAGACCCCGCAGCCCGGCTGCTCCTCTCTGGCTCATCCCCACCTGGGTGATGCTGAGAGCCACCAGGTTTGGAGCCTGTTTGCTTCCAGCTGAGGGTTCAGTGTGTGAGTTTACAGGCAGGTCAGAGGTGGGATGGACTCTCTCTGACACGCTACACTCGTTCAGCTTTGCTGTGGCCTCCTCCACAGGTCTGTTCTCAGGAGACGCATCATCTCCTCCTGCTCTCTTCCTCTCCTCTGGCTCGTCAATCTGTCGCTGCTCGCTCTGCTTCCTGTCTCCGTCTGTGTGTCTGGGCAGGTCAGCCCAGCTCACCTGGGCTCTCCGGCGCTGGGGGACCACGCTGGAGACGAAGTCCTGCTCCTGTTCGCTGACGCTGCTCTGGCTGAGGTCACTTCCTGCGGCGCTGCGCTCAGAGCCAGGAGGGTCCTGAGGCGGGGCAGCCAGGGGGTCCTCGATGTCCTCCTCTTTGAGGCGCCTCTCGGACAGCAGCACCTCCTCA
>NW_006800169.1:579612-624805 GCF_000485575.1 Poecilia formosa | reverse complement strand
CACACACACACACACACACACACACACACACACACACACACACACACACACACACACACACACACCTTCAGTCTATTTAAAACCTCAACTCAAATCGATGCAAAAACTGATTTTCAGGTGTATTTTCAATTGAAGAAAATAAAAGACATTTATCCTTAATAACTATTAGTGCACTGATTTTCTTCATTTTGGGCCATCAGCTGATTCTTAGATGTGAAGGAGGAGGAGTGAATGATTCAGTACAATGTGGGTTTTCTTGGAAATGTTTTAATCTACTTTGAACAATGAATTGATAACTAGGATCAATTGGAACGTCTGTGTGATTGAACTGGAAAGACTCTTTTAGCCTTGAGATGACACCTGTTGTCAATTGGCACGATATAGACAAATTAAATTGAAACTGATCTCATCTAACTCCGCAAAGGTCTGAAAAGAACATTCTAAATTCAAGAATATTTGAGAGAACCACTTCATGTGCAGTTTGTATCATTTGATGGGTTTGTTCAGTGTTTTTCTATAAAATATGATTGGAATATTGCGGGTGCACGGCGACATTATAACACCTGACATGTCAGCAGGTCAGGCGTTTTAAAGATCATGATCAGCTAGAAAACTGCATTTAGTGCAACCCTAGTTTTTATTAGCTTTAGTTCATCAACTGCTTCAAGTTGTTAAAATTGATATTTAATGTGTCCAAATATATCAAAAATACTCATAGGTAGTTTTTTTCACATGACTCTAGCTCACTGTGTGGAAATCTTAAAGCAGCAGTACATACCCCTCTCCTTTCTTCAGCAACCTGACCTCTGGGGGACTGTCGAGAGACATAAAGGAAGCAGAATGTTTTTTATACTCCAGAATGGCTTTCTGAGAACAGAGAAAAGAAAGAAGCTGCTCACCTTTCATGCTGCCTGAGCCAAAGAGGCGTCTTCGATATCTGCAGCTCATAGTGTTTGGAAGCCTTGTAGCAGAAGTTGCTGCAAAAACACTAGACACAAACAACAGGAGTGCAGCTTTTTAAATATTTCTCTGAAAAAAATGACCTGATAATAGTAAAGAAAAATAAAAAGAACTCACCTTCCGCTCGGTGATGTCATAAACTCGGTTTGTTTTGGTAGATATTTTAAACCGTTGGTTTGGGATCTAGAGATTGAACAGTGTAGATGAGTCATGACAAAGTGAATCTGAAGTTTTTAAAATGTAAGATTTGTAGTTAGTTCACAGGTCTGGGCGGACCAGCCTAAGAGTTCTACCTTGCCCAGTTTGTTTGGACATGCAGGATAACCACAGAGTTTGGCAATGAATCTCTCCTCCACAGTGTCTTTGTAGTTAGCAGGAGTTATGAGCTTGGCCTGTGAGGAAGAGAGAAAGAAAGTGAAACATGACATTTTTCATTTATTTGTTTAATTTTTGTATTTATTTTTCAAAAGTGGAACTTCCATATTTCTAAATCTGAATTGTTGGTCCTATTACACCTCATTCAAGCAGAAGAGGATGACGCAATCAGCAGCTGTTTGCAGTAGATATAGATGTAGTTGGTACATGTTTGATTGGTACTGCGTGACATGAAGTAACAGCCATCACCATTGATAATGATGCTATGAAGAAGCTTCTCTGTATCACTGAATAAAGTATCATTGAGCTGAACCATTTCAGTCAAATACAACATAAACAACATGGCTGCCCTGATTTTTAGAAATTAGCATAAGGCACATAAAATTAAAAACATTGGTGGAGTAGTTTGCCCTGACAGCCAATGTTTTTTTTTACTGTTAATGTATTTTGCAATGACAGAATGCTTACGATATTGTATGAAATACCTTATGCCACTTTTTTCAAGTAGAACAAAAAAGCTGAATAAATATCCACAAATAGTGGACAGCCCAGATTCATTGAATGATGTTGTCTCATATTCCTCAGACATATACAGTGAAATATAAATCAATATAAAGAAAGTAAGATCAGCTACATACACAGTCAATCAGGAAGTCTTCAGCCACGCTGTCCTCTAGGAGGCGCTCCACTACCTTCAGGGCTCTCCTCTCCAGCTCCAGCTTCTCCCTCAGCCTCTCCTTCACCTCCTCTCTCCTGATAAATAAAGCACACGTTGACATTTCCCAAATACTGTCTGAGCTGTGAGCCCGAAAGGCTTACTAGGGTAAATTGTTTTCACACCTCCTCGCTTCTTCTTCTGCGGTCCGCACTTTGACACATTTCCCACCTGTTAGGCAAACCAGAAGAGAGTTGAAGATAATTTCCTCTGGTTTCCCTTTCTCCACCTACTGATGCGTCCTGGCCATAAAAACACATCTGGGTAAAATAGTCTGGCTTTCCACAGATGGAGTTTCATTTAACACAAAGTTTTTTAAAAGCACGCTAAGAAATAAACACAAATTCTGTTCTGGGTTTATTTTGCACAATGGCATCACAACAGGCAGCTGATTCTACTTGTAGTCAAAAGTCAGAGCTTCCAAGTTACTAATCAGAAATGCAAGATCTACCTCTGAAATATGAAAATTATCTGTGACATTTGGGGATCTCGCACAATATGGCTGCTGAATAAATTTGTATTGCATTAAAACAGCAGCACATATAGTACTGTAAACATGTTTGTTCAGTGTTAGGAACTCAACAATAAGCTAAATACAGCTTCTCAACTGGCATAAATAACAGGTTCAACTTGGATGTGATTTCCAGATCCGAGCGCTAGACAAATAGAATGAAGCGCTACTATGGCGCTATGATGTTTGAGAGAAGCTGCCTATTTTCTAAACATCAGTTTAGAAAATTCAAATTCAAATATTTTGCTGTCATACACAGCTCAGTGTTGTTGAAGGTAAAATTTGATGAAAACCTCCAAATAGTGAAAAACAGCCCAGGAAAACACAAATGACTTCTTCTGAATTACTCTATCAACTGCTGTATACCTTGTGTGATGTCACTACAGCCCACGAAAGCTTGTTTTGGGGAGCCATAACTTTTAATTAAATTACATTTAATTAATAGAAACACTAACTGTGAAATTTTCCACACATGACAAACTATATCTAAAGAGAATTTAATTTAAGTTACAATAAAGTCGGGCACGTAGCTTTAAATAGCACATAAAGAAGCTAAAAATGGCGGTTACATTCATATTTGTTTCAGCCGGACAGTAAGCTGCTCTTCTGTTAGCTTGTTAGCACCCATAACAAAGCTGCTCTTCAGGTAACAGCCTGAAAATTGGACCTTTTTTGGAGCTTTTAGCAGAAGCTCCTCTCCTCCTCCCCTCTTGTGTCTCCATGCTGCTTGTTTTCTCTCCGTTCAACTCTGACCTCGTGACGTACCCATTGTACGGCAGCCGGTACGGCCGTACCAGTAATTCACGCTGTATTCGGAAAGTATTTAAGCGTGTTTTTGTTTGCAACCGAGCTATTCGAGGGCATGAAGAGAAGGTATGTGACTCTATTTTCTCTGTAATGTACGCTTGTTTTGTCCACCGAAGCGGCTTCGCTTCTCCCTGAGCTCAGATCATTCAGAATCAGCAAGACTAGCATCTAGTTTGCTGGAAGCTGCGGGGATTCACTGTTTACCGTAGCCTCAAATAACCTCTTATTTGTATGTGTGGATTACACAGTCGCCTTGTCCGCGACGGTTTAATTAATTAATTAATTATTAATTCTGCCCTTTTTTTTGAAGGATTACTTGGTGAAGATCCAGCCCATGTGAGGACAGCAGAGATGGCTCTGGAGCAGCTCAGTGATGTGGTCCAGAGATGTGTAAGTGCTACTCATGTCCATCCAAACACGCTTTATTGATTTAGTTTTCAAACACCACATATTCTGGGTTTTCGTGTTTTCCTCTGACACAGTCCTCAGCCAAGATCCCCCTCCTTGTCTGAGGCTGAAGCTCCTAAAGGGTGTGAAATTCTTTGTTCTTCCAGAACCTTCTTCCTGTCCTCTAGGAGAGAAGAGGCTTTTATGTATTTTGAGGCTTAATATCAGTTTGTGTGATTTAAAAAAATTAAATAAAAAAAATCGCAGGTGTAGCAGACAAAGTGAAGGGCAGTTGTTCCTCTTGATCATCTGGTTCAAACTTACAGGTACAAGATCTAAGGAAGCAAATTATTTGATTTATTTCAATTGAAATAAGAAAACAAAACAAAAAGGAGTAGGTCAAAGTAAAAAAACGTGTTCTCATTACCCCTGTTTGCAATGTATAACAATAACTTATAAGTACAAATATGTATCATTGACATATTTGATACAATTCAGATTAAGAACGTACCAATTTGAAAATTTTGGACAATTCCAATATTTGATATTATTGCAAATATGCCCGATAACCACCATTGTGACTCTTAAAAAATTTCTGACATTGCTTTTGTTCTTCAGTCAAACTCCCTGAAGCACAAGTCAGGGCTTCAGTCACGTCATTACCACCATCACACAATGAAACGTAAAGAGATGGAAACAAACATCAGTTGTTAACATTTGCCCAGATTTACTTATACTTTACTGATACTAATATATTAAAAAATAACTAATATTGGCCAATACTGATGTTTATGTCTATATATCACAAATCCCTAATTCAGATTACATCAACTGTGTAAAAATGTAATATCTTTCACATCGGTGCACCGATACTTTTGTAGGAATCAGTCCACTAAATAGCCACTAAATACAGGAAACATTTGCTCTCGTTTTTTTCCTTCGTAATTGCCTCCAACAGACATCTTTACCTCTTTGTGTGTTCTCTAAACAGCAGGCACTCCCAGATGACAGCTACAGCTCAGAGGATCATGATGTTTTCACTATAGCAGGAAGGAGCTGCATCGAGGAGGGACACGCCCCGCAGGTCCTCAGCATCGTCCTGGATGAAAAGAATCAGGTGCGTTTCTCAGCGAAGACGTCTGTGGCGTGCGGTTCTCTGTGCCATCCCTGACGCTGCCTTTAACACCAACCTGCAGAACGTGGTGGGGAGTATGGGCTGGAGCCTGCTGCCGCCACTGGTTCAGGTGCTGCTGAGGAAAGACGACAAACATCTCCCTCAGTGCCTGGCTATTTTTAACCATCTGTTAGAGGTCTGACCAAACCTTTGCCACTCATACTGTCACTGCGGGTCTGGAGCCTGAGTTTGTAAACGTTTTGTCTCCTCTGGTTTTGCAGGCCTGCCGACCCAAAGAGTTGCTGATTGGCCTTCTGGAGCTGCTGGAACATGACGACGCCGACAGAATCGCCGAAAGTCTCCATCTGCTTCTGACCCCGCTACAGAAAGGTGAGCTGTACCTTTAAGAATCTCACAAAAACAGACTCAGAAATTCAGTTTCTCACAAAATTATGCATATCTCCTTTTTCATATTTTGTCACATTACAATGCCACACGTCAATGTAATTTATTCAAGACAAGTTTATTCGTACGACTGACATGTTGATTATTTTTTGGATTAACTGATTAATAAATGAATAGCAAAAGGTCTTTAATAGGAACTTTTCTTTACAGGATTTGAACCTAAAACTATGACACTTGAGTTTTTATACGAAAGTTTTGTTTGTTTAATCTTAAATTCAAAATGTTTGGGGGGTTTTTTGTACAGTAATTTATTACTAAGTTAGTCAGTGATTATTTCAATAATCGATTAATCTGAATAATCCGTCTCAGTCGTTATAGAAAGTGAAGAAGTAAAAGGCGTTTGAATATTTTCCCAATCACATCAGCTCAGTTTCCACCTGCTCTGCCCACCTTCAGTGCTGCTGCGCCTGGGCGGCCGGAAGGCGTCCTCCCTGGGTATGACCCTGTCCTCCGTCCTGGACCAGCTGGCCAAGCTGCCCGTCCCCGACACCAAGGAGCAAGAAGAGGACGACGTCTTTTCGCTCGGTCGCTGCTGCGCCGACCTCGCGCGGTTTGTCGGGCCCTTTGCGGAGGAGGCGAGGCTGAATCAGAGCAGTGGGAATCAGCCGCGGAAATCCCACAAAACAGCGGGTGGACAGGAGGAGGGAGCAGAGGACGAGCTGCGGACAGAACTCCTGAAGTTGTGAGTGGCAGAAAGCTTGACGTTTTCCTGTTAGTTTAGAGCTGATTAAAAAGCAGCGTGATCAAACGTCTGGGTCTCTGTAGCTGCATGAAGACCCTGAGCCAACCTCTGCTGGACGTACAGATCTGGCATCCAGACACGCTGCCTGTGTCTCCACTCCGGACTTTTGCTGCAGAGATTCTGGTACGGATTGTAAACCCTGCATGCTTGCAGCTTGGTGTGGTGTTTGATCTGTGAACCTGTGGTTCTGTGTGGTTCCGTAGGACATTCTGGGCGCTGTTGGAGAGTCTCTCTCAGGTCTGGTGTTCCACCCTCTGCTTAAGAAGAAAGAGGTTCCAGGCTTCCTGGAGGAGGAGGTCCGTTATCCCAAAAATTCCCTGGCCTGCTTGGCACACCTGGTTTTCGTCCATCACCTGGCGGCCGATACTTTCCCTAGTGTTTTCAGGTAGCGCAGGGGAACCAGAAAGTACTGGACAAACAGCCACATCTCCTTAAACATTGACTGTTTTTGTAACAATTACTGAGATAATATTTTGGGTGTAAATGTAATATTAACCCTCACACCTCTCTCTCCGCAGCCCCATCTTCTGTCTGCGCTCCAACATGGAGCACATTTCCATTCTTCTGTCCCGGTAATGCAGCCTGCTCCTCCCTAAAGAAGTTTCTAAACCCCTTCAGGTTTTTAGCTGCTGCTCCTGCCACAGAGTTTCTGTCTGACTGAGGTCTGCATTTGCGACGGCATTGACCTTTACAGGACGTGCTTCTCCTTTGCCCTGCTAGTGCGTTTTGGGTTAGGGAACAGGGACCTTGTCCCGTGTTTGGCGGTACACGGCTCCATTGGTCTCTTACTCCCAACCTGCAGAAAAGCGGCTCCACATTGCGGTGGGACGGTAACGTCAGGCTGTCCTGCATGGAGGGACCAGGTGTCTGTGCATGTTCTGGTCCGTTGACCGCTTAATGCAGCCTTATTTTGGCCTAACCAGACCACCGTACTTCGTCCATTAATTAGATATTCTTCACATTCCTGTAGCTGTGAGGGCAACAAGATCTCAATTACTGTAGAGTACGTTACCAGTGGTGACTGAGGTCCTCTGTACCTTCAGATCAGGAACACTCTCTGTATGGTGGTTTCTTGTCTGGTCCCTTCACCATCTCATGATCTTGTATTAAGCTCCAGACCAATCGTTAAGACCTTTTCACCAAGCTTCCTGATGTTTGGTTTTGCCCACTGAGACATTTGGTTGGGATTATTGAGTCTGTGATCAGATGTGACGAGGGAAATCTATATTTAATTAATAGATTAATGTCGCCTTGTGGACATATGACCAATGTGTGGGAGCCAGGATCCTGACCTGCTTGGAGGGGATCAAATACTTATTCCACTCACTTTATATGGTTAAATGTTGTTTCTAGAATCCTGGTTGATGTTCTTCCTTTAAAATAACACACCTACCACAAAGTGTTAATTTTTTAGCAAGGCAACTTTTAAAAAGGAGAGCAGGGTTCAAATAATTATTTGCCTGAGAGTAGGGGCGCACCGACTGGCGTTTTCTGGGCTGATCACCGATCTTCAGAAAGCCTGACCGGCTGATCCCGATTTTGGACAATACCAATTTATTTTTGGGGGGCTGATTGCCCAGAATAAAGGAATTCAGAGCCGATTTATGGGCTAGTAGAGGCTGAGGGTATAAATAAGAAAGGACTTGAGTCACACCTGTTCATCTTTGGCACTTGTGATTCTGTTTCTCTAGAACTGAGACCTCCAGGCTACAGAAAGGACTGGTAAGATAAACTGAATCTTTTTCTAAATAGAAATTTGTTGATCAAATTTTTAGATCTGTTTTTACTGCATTTAGGCAGTGGTCTGCACTGTCTCATTCATTTCCTAGTAAAATTCATTGAAGTTTGTGGTCTAATGAGACAAAGTGTGTTGGAAAACCTTTGCTAGGTAGGGCTGTGATTTCTGTGTTTCTCCATCCTTACAGGAGCTGTATGAGAAGAGTCTGGTGCGGGTGGAGGATGGCAGTCTGCCAGCGGACCTGCTCGAGATCAGAACCTTCCTCACCGTCCCTCAGGTGACCACAGTTCATTATAACCTCACCTTTAACCCTCTTCAGTATGTTTCAAGCAGTTTTCTGCACACTAATAACGTTTGTCTTCTTTTCAGAGCTTAGTAAAGGTCATGACAATTTGCCCCAAGCATGATCTGGTAGGACCTCTGGCCATTTTTAAACATTTTTTACTTTAGATTCAATTTGGATGACCGCCACAGTTTGTGTGAAGAAACGACCTGCTGGTTTTTGTGTTTGTGATTTGGCTGCAGAGGACTAAAGGACTGAAGGTGTTCCAGCTCAGCATCGATAAGTTCAACACTGAAGCCAAGTACAGATTTTTCCAGTAAGCTCTGCATTCCCCCCCACAGAGACCGCATGAATGTTTTCCTGTCTCTTGAATTCGTTACTATTCCCTGTCTCAGATACATGCTCAGGACTAGCAACCACTCAGGAGTAGAAGGCTACATCATTAAAAACATCAAGAATCAGATCGATGCAGCTCTGCAGGTAAAGTGGCCTCTCAGGCTGTCTGCTCCTGCTGTTTTGTGCTGCAGCGGAAAGCCTACCTGCAGCGTCTCTCTCACTCTGTGTCTGCAGCCGGGTAATGGTAACATCTGGTTTGAGGGACTTCACCTGCTGCCTTTGCTGCGCAAGGTATTTAGTCTTCCAGACGGCCCAGAGACGGATCTCCTGCAGTACCTGGACAGGTACGCACACATCGACTTTAATTCTAGATTGTTCTAAAGGATGGAGAGGGAGAGAGATTCTGAAGAAGAAAAAAGAAACATGTTGCGGACTTAAAAGGACTGGAAACAGTCTTTTGAACTGTTTCCAGTTCAAAACAGTTGAACTGGAAACAGAGGTCAGAGGTCGACCTTCCATCAGAATGACAACCCAAAACATGCTGTGGAGCACATTTACTAAATGAATTCATTTAGTAAATGTGACGGGTGTCTCTCAAAAAGTAATAAAATGTAAAATAACCTGTCTTTTTTTTTTGCACGTTTCCACCAGCAGTTTTGACTTTTTGGATCCTGGAAGGTCTCCTTGCCATCACCCTAATCTTTACCTTCCCCTCAAATTCTCATGTGTATTATTTTTAGGGATGTATGGAGTATTGTCACCAACATTAGTATTGACAGATATTAGTCATTTTTAACAGATCTGTGTCAGTCCAGTATGTAAAGCTGGGTCGATATAAAAAAAAAACATTTTTTTTTTATTTCCTTAAAAAAATTATTTCCATGTTGTTGCTGTTTGGAAGAGGAAGTTGGTGATGTAGTGATGGAGCATTGACTGAATTTTGACGTTTGACTGAACTGGTGTCAACAGTGTGGTTCTTTATTTTTTTTAAGGTGTCGAGAGGATAGTGAATATTAATACCAGATATTGATACTGGCCAAAATTTCTTTTTATTAATTTTTTTCCTGCAGAGTCATGGAGTCTCTGAACCTGCTGCGCTACCTGGTCATCAGAGACAAAGTAACAGAGAACCAGGTGAGTGCAGATAGCAGTCTGGCAGCGGGAGGAGACCCTATGGTCTTGTGCTACTAAAAACAGAAACCTTAAGCATTTGACTTATGTTTTCTAATGTGCATGTTTCAAATTTGTAAAGTGTAGCAGATCGCTCACATTTTGCCATCTTGCAGACCGGCATCTGGACCGAACTGTATAAAATAGAAGATAAGTTCCTGAAGCCTCTGCGTGTCGGGGTGAACATGTCGAGAGCCCACTACGAGAGGGAACTGCAGGACACCAGGGAGAAGAAAAAGAAAAACGCCAAAGGTCACAGTCAGCAAAAACATTTCCTCCAGCCTACCAGAGACGGCTTGTTTTTCTAACAGCAAGTTGGCATGTTTTTCCACAGAGGAGTCGGTGCTGTCTGTATCTGTTGGTGGGGAGAAGCTGCCAAAAATGACATCAGAATCTCAGATTCAGGTCAGTTAGCCCACCGCTTCCAAACGAAACACAACCAAGCTGGACAGTGTGATTGAATCTGATTGGTTCGTTTCAGGCTCTGCACTCAGCGCTCCACACATTCGACATGATCGAGAGCGTGTTGGTGCGGATCGAGGAGCTGGTGGAGGTGAAGGACGGCCTGGAAACTGCAGGAGAGCCCCAACTTCTCAGGGCCTAACAAAACAAAAGGGGGCGGGGCCTAATATGTAAATGTATCATTTCAAACCACTCGACTGTTTCTCCTCCCTGTTTCAGATAAGATTTTCTATGATGAAAGTGTCAGCTCTTGTACCTTGTGTATATTCTGATAGAGCTGTAACTGATAATAAAAAAGCTAAGAAGTTTCATACATTTGACTCAATCTGTGGTTTTATTACTATGTGATAATTCACCATTTTTATACATCAAAGTCTGAAGATGTTTCCATTAGGCCTAGTGATGGTTTTATGTCATTAAAAACAGTCTTGTTTTGATTTTTACTTAAATTTGTTGGTATGAATGTCAATTCATGTTGTTCAATCAACAGACTCTAGAGTTACATTTGGATATATGATTCTTGTGGTGTGTATATATATATATATATATAAATCCAGTTAGGTAGATTACAGGAATGTCTTAGTCAAAAAAAAAAGACAAACTTGGATGACTCAATTTCTTGCTTTTAAATTCAGACAAGACAAAAGTTGACATCTTTAGACCAATCGGCAACAAATCTAGAGACTGTTTTTTTAGGAGACAGCAGATCTCTGTCCCGCTCACTATTCAATCTCCTGACTCACCACCAGGAGGCGTGTGTCTGAGATGGTTTTATACTTCTTGGCAGTAGTATGCTGCCAAGAATACTACTTGGAGTCACTGTATCGTTGTAACCAATAGGAAAATTCAATTGGCCACTATTCAACCTCAGGTCAGAGCTGAGATGATTTTAGGCAAAATATCACAGAATTAAATTCTGTGATATTTTGGTGGTAAACTGTCTTTAGACCAGAGGTTCCCAAACTGTGGGGCGCGCCCCCCGTCTGGATGGAAAAAACAAAAACAAAACATGAACACTGTATTCGCTGGGTTTTTACCTTAGAATGGCCAACTCTCTGTTATTCCTATGTCAATTTGATACAGTAGAGCAGGGGTCCCCAAACTTTTTCCTGCGAGGGCCACATAGCTGTTCCTTTCTCTGGTCGGGGGCCGGTCTTAGTTTTTGGAGAAAGAAACCTTAGAAAATTATTTTCGGGGGGGGGTAGGGAGGAGTATGTAATTTCTGCACCAGGAAACTAGAGAGTTCATATAAGCACCACCAACCAAGAATCATGCAAGGATTTGTGACAACTACAAAAAAAATCATAGATTCTAAGTTCCTCAGATGCCCATTTCCACAAATTACTAAATGTGTTTGCATAGGTTCTAACTCAAAAGTCTGTTTTAGAACAGAAGTTGTTATAGGATGATTATGGCACATGCGGTTGTGGTGGTTAGTTTCCAGTGGAAGGAGCATGGCTCTGTTGGTTCAGGTTGTAAAGAGCAGGAGGTGCAGAGGTCTGAGAGCCAGATTTTATTACAAAAATCTTAAACAGGAGACATTTCCTTATAAATACTATTAATGACAGCAGCTAACACAGTAGAAATCAGTCAAAGCACTCACATGGTAACTAATTATTTCAAATTAAAAGCCCTCAAATGTTTATATAAAAGTTTTCAAACTACATAACAAAACTCAAAGGCTGCTATGAAAAATGTCTAAAGTTTATTTACATCAATGTTTTATTTAAAAGTCTTCTTCTCAGATAACTTCTTCACTTCTATATACACTCTTAACCTGCTAAACAATCATGAACTATTTATTCATTAGAAGTCCTAATCCCAGCCTGGAGAGCCACACGCTCTCATCCTGCTGATAGCTGGTATGAAACTCTGTGTCACAGATCCTTAAAGAGAGGATGCTGCAGGGCTTCAGCAGCTGTGATCCTAGTGGAAGGGTCTAGGTCCAGCAGCAGATCCAAAAGGTCGAAGGCCTCGTCAGGAACCCTATCCCAGCCCTTCTGATCGTCCGCCACTTTACTCTCTAACGGGGAGCTCTGATTGGTTGGGGCTTTGCTGCTACCTGAATGTTTGTGGTGTTCTGGGCGAGTTTCACTGACTTCTCCTTTGTGCGTGTCGAGCTGAGGGCCGTTGGGCCAACGTGTTGGAGTTTCATCTTGGTCTGTGTTTCTGCGGGCGGCGGACGTCTCTCCACCTGCTTCTGGAACCATGGTGACGTCCGCTGAAGACCTCTGTCCTCTCAGCGTCTCACAAAGCGTCCTGAGGTCCTGGCGAGGAAGCTCCCGGCTACACACCACTGCTTTTCCTGAACAAGTTTCAACCCCCAAAACCAATTTACTAACATGTTTCAGTTTTAAATCTAGAGACGTTTTTTAAGGAAGATACGGGTTCATGCATACCAAATGTCTTTGCGGCCTGAATGGTCTCCCTGGAGCCTCTGATGGTCATGATCTGTGCGAGGGCAATCAGGTCGTCGCTGGCTTTAAAGAAGGGGTAGCGGCCACTGAGCAGGGACAGCAGAATCACACCAGCCGACCACACATCTATGGCTGCAACCCAGGGTGTTATGACGGAGGAGGGGAGACAATCAGTGAGAGGAAGAAGACATGAAAAGAGATCAATATGCCTTTGTAGCAGTTTGAAATCTGACTGTCTTGCTAAAGTGTTCATACTATCGACATTTTTTATTATATAATAGCCATATATTGTTTCTTTAAAATGGGATTTTATGTTCCATATTTTTTCTGTTGGTCTGATGTAACATTTTAAATTTAAATGTCATCTGTTCATTAACTATAAGGAGAAAATTACCAGAAATAAAGGTTTTCAGATATCCACGTGTGTGTAATAATTATATATAAAGTGTTTCACTTAGTGATGAAACTGTTAAAACAAATGGGCTTTTCAATAATATTCTAATTTATTGAATGGGTCTGTAATTTAGGAGTGTCAGAGTACAGGGGGCTGGAGTACAAATGTACAAGCAATTTGAGGATTTTGCTTGTTAAAAATGTGGAAAACCATACATCACTGCCCTTCCATTTTGTAACTATACACTACTTTGTTTATTTTACAGTGAAATTCAAATGAATTACATTAAACTTTTTGTTTGAAGTGAAACAATTTCAATGCACTGTGCATTATGGCAAACATGCGAGTAACTGGATCAAACACCAACCTGTGCCTTGGTTGGGACATTTGGTCAGAACTTCTGGCGCTCTAAAACCAGGAGTCCCCGCTCTGGGTGCTACCTGCTGCTTTCTTAACACACACACACACACAAAACATAACACACTAAATAATGAACAAAAGTTCACTGTAATGTAATGGGATTGTTCCTTATACAGCTGAGATTAACCCTACAATGCCAGTTGCAATGATTTCAACCATTTACCTGGCCAGGCAGACGTTGCAGACGCGATCAGTGAGGTAGCAGTTACATGTGAGGCCCTGCTGAGGGGCCCGCTGTGGCTTCTGGCTGCTGCTGGACGTCCTGACAGACACCAAGGCCCGGTTGGATGAAGTGTGTTTGTAGCTGGCTGCATCCTCTGTTTTCTTGGCTTTTAGAGACTTGTGTTGGGACAGCAAGAAACTCATTAGTAAAATGACAGAAACTTTGAAATATTTGACAGAAATAAACATGAATTTCTAACTTTACGATTAATCGTTGCAGCCCTACAGAAAACTTTCCTCCCTTGGATTTCTTACTTCAGTCTTAAGTGGCGCATGCTTAGAGGTAGGAGGCGCTGGTGTGCAGCTATTCAGATTTCTCTCCCCAAACACCGGTCGAGGAACTCTGCGCAGTCCTGACAGATCCTACAGCAAAACATGCAAAAGCCAAAAATGTAGTGGAGGGAGAAGAAAACATAAACACAGGAAATACAACCCTTTTAAATTGTGCATCTTTTACAACAACTGGAATGACAGTAAAACATCTAAGTGTAAACACCTTTGTGAGTTTTGTTCGAGAGTAGGAGGTGGAGGTGGCCCGTGCTTTTCTAACCAGTGCTTTCCCAGGTGCTGTGGGGGGAGTGGTGATGTGGGGAGCAGAGGAGGAAGAGGAGGTAGAAGGTACTGATTGGTGTGGAGGTAGAGCCAGTGCAGTTGGAGCGGCGTTGGTGGTCTTAACAGGGGGTTTAGGAAGTGCTCTGCTTCTTTGTGCTGCTTCCTGTTTCCCTGGTGGCCCTCCACCTTTCTGTGACGGCTTCTGTCTCATCACCTTCAGCAGCTCAATCTGGGAGTCAGCGGTTCCCTGGGCCAAGCCGAAGTCCACAAGCGCATACCTACATTTGCACACGCAGAATAATGAGAACTTACCTCGGAAATGTTACCCGCTTCACTAAAATCCGGGTTTGCATATAAAAAAAAAAAGATATTCTCCTATCAGAAAACCCCTCCATAGCAGAACTATGTTCACAAAGCGCTTACGTTCTGAGCTTCCTGTTGTAGAGGAAATTGTTTGGCTTGATGTCCCGATGGATGATCCCAAACTGGTGGATGTGTTTCAGGGCTTTCAGCAGGTGGTAGATGTACAGACGGACCTCTTCGTAGCTCAGTGATCCGATGATGTCCTGATGAACATGTTACAGTTCAGATACAAGGGCAGCATCAATGGAGTAAGTTACGTTCAGGACTTTTTTTTTAAGATCTTTTCTAAATCAGTTATAATTTAAATAAGACCAACATAACATTTTTAAAAGAAACCTTAGAATTTACTTTAACATATTTTACTCACTTCAGAACATAAGCAAGTTTAGTAGAACTTTGTCAACTTTAAAGTGAGTATTTAAGGCCTGACATGTGTCTTAATTGGTTTAATAATTCAGCTACCTAGATTCAGGACTGTCCCTGAGTATACAGACAGAGATGCACTGATCCACTTTTCCCCCTTGCCATTCTGATATCTGAGGCTTAGTATTGGCCAATACCGAGCCGATACAGATAAACAATGCTGAATAAACATAAAATGTTCCCATAAAAAATAAAAAACAAAATAAAAAAACACTTAATGGACTGAATTACAAATTAATTTGATAACTCTGCATCAGTACAGCTCAGTTAAATACACCAACAGCCTGATAAGCTTTGGTCAAACATTTAAAAACAACTTTCATTTGTTCACTCAGTGTAATTAGGAGTAGAACAATCAATGTAAAAAAAATAATAAAGAAACTGAAACTGACAAAAGCAATAGGTTGACTACCTTGGCCAAACATGTAAATAATAAACTGCCACAAACTTCTTCCAAATGGTTCAGAAAGTGGTGTTAGGAATTCTAATAAAACATGGCCTCGCTCAGAGCACAAAGCATAGATTTAGACTAAATAGATCTGTCCTTATGGCTCAGACCATGGTGACTGAGACCCGATCTAGAATTTTTTTAAATATTGGAAATAATGCATATATTAATATCATATTGGTGCATCTCTAGTATACAGTACACTTCATAAGAAATATTGAAAATAGTTTTCAGGTACTAAAATCACCCATATTTTCTGTGATGAATGATGAATCCAACAGAAGAAAAGTTAATATCTAGTTTGAAAAGTCTGGGTATATTCAAGTCTTTTTTTAAGGCCTAAAATTAAGAAAATTACATTTGAAACTTTTTATAAATTTGCAGAAATTTTGGAATTACAGTAGGGTGAAAGTATATAGATGAAAAATACGTTTTGCCAGTTTACTTTGCAAACATGTACAAACCACAATAGCTTGATGCTCCATGTATGGCATTACAATTACAACGTGGTCCTCCTTCCTGAAGCAGTACGTCACTCCCATCACATTCTCCCTGCCGCTGCAGTAGTAGGGAAAATTTATTAAGAATGAATGGAAAAATTTTAGTCACAAAAAAAAGAGAACAAAACAAAACAACCCCCTCCCTCACAAATTTACCAGCACCAGTTGTCAAGTTGTAAAAGAGTTCAAATATCTATGATGCACTATATTCATTAACATTATGGAAAAAAAAAAAAAAAACATTTTAGGGAAGTAAACAGTGCTGGACCCACCCTGCCAAAGTCAGGCACTGAAGTTCAGCGGCGATGCGTGTCGGATGGCTGGTGGGGATGAGATGCTTCAGTGCAAACATCTCTCTCCTCCCATCATGCATCTGGGCCTCACCCAAGTACACTGAGCTGAAGGTGCCTAAAGGCAGATACATGAATCTTTCTGAAGACTTTTTTGCTTTCATTTAACAACATGGATAAATTTAACTTAAAATGCAGTTGTTCTTTTGTTGTTTTTTTTTGCAAATAGTATTTAAGCCAATAAAATAAAAAACTTAGCTATGTACCTTCTCCAATTTTGTCTGTGATGCGAAACACTTTGGAGAGCTGAGGGACAGCTTTGTACAGGGACTCAATATCCAGCTCCACATCCTCTGAACATGAAAGAAAAACAGAATGAATGAATGAATGAATGAATGGATAAAATGCTGTGAAACTAAACATTCAGATAATGTTGGGTTCAGAAATTGTTCAGATGCAGCGTGATGCTACAATTTAATTAAGTTTTTTTTCTCAGTACTCCATACAAAAATGGAAACATCAAGTTTATCAAAAAGGAAAACCGAATACTTCAGAAGCTGAGGTCTTTTGGAGTGCCGGGGTTTCTCCAAAAGACCTTGCCCTGCTGTCTGAACAGAACTACTGCAGGCTAATTCTGATTTTTCCCTGACAAGGAATCTGGAGAAAAACTGAGTAGGAAAAAAATAACAAAAGGTAATTTTTTGTAAAATTACTACTTTATTTAGTATGTGCAAACGACACACACGACTGTCATCTATTTGAAAATTATGAACATTGCTGTTTTTATGGACCTTCAATACAGCAGAATTTTAAAAATATGTATTAAATATGTACCAAGTAGCTCTGTTGACCTCTTCACCTGCCTTTCCTGATCAGGTTCATTTACAAAATGTAGATCAAAGTCTGACTGAGATCTACATTTGCATTTCAAGGAAAGTGAGGTATGGCGGAGAAATATTCCAAATGTTATTTAAAAAAAATCTAGTTAGACAAGAAAATGTATTATTTCATCTTTGTGTTTTTAATACAAAGTTCAATAACACACTACTTTCACACTTTATCACTGTAGGATAAAAAGCTGATTTCCCAGTCAGTTTACAAAGTCAAAGAATTCAGATGGCAAAATAAAACTGAAAAAATAGAGTATGAATACTTTTAGAAGCCACTATGCCTGAGCACAATATTAATATAAATCTAGATAAATTCAGACTTTACACTTGTATTGAAAGATTACACGTAAATAAGAGCGCTGCAAACAAAAAGAAGTTCCGTTTTAAACTACGTAGCACTAAGTTTGTGTATCCTGCACAGAACGGCTGTCATAAAACTCCGGACTCACTTGAGATTTTTCTTTTCCTGTGAGCTGCGTCTGATTTCAAAATTCCTCCATATGAGCTGATGTCCTCAGAGCAGACAGGAGAAAGCTCCATCTGAAAATCAGACACGCAAACTTACTGGAAACATTCAGGTTTCAAACTTAGTTACCATTCCTTCAATTTTAATCTTGTCAAATAACAAATTAAAACCACCGAACAAGGACCTGCAGTCACTAGGCAAATAATCTAGTTAAAAGTTACATATGCCTAAGAAAAGTACAACACGTATCTCTAAACAAGCTAGCCTCAGCGTCTACAGCAAAACACAAAGAAACTTACCTCTTCACTTGGTTATTGGAAGTCACAGAATTGAAAATAAGGGTTTCATTAATCCGCCATATCGTCTTTACGTATTCCTTCCTCAGTTTAATGTTAATTTCGAAAGTTTCTTTGTGCTAAAGTCGACTTAAACACTTTATTCTAACTTTGACAGAACCTCTTCCGCCAACAAACTACGCGCTAAAAGTGACGTGGGGACATCTCGCGATAAGTCAGCACAAATCACGTGGTCTGCGCGAAGAAGAAATAATAGAAGAGTCAATGGACAGACTGAAATCGCAGTCAAACATATTTATCTGAATGGAAGCTAAAAAAAAAAAAAGGCTACAGGGTGTTTGTCTGATAAAAATCTTAATTCTCATCTGATCAGACATGTACATTGAATACACTTTCTGTGTGTTCAGACTCACAAACGCAAATAACCTCCCAATTACACTAACTACTGAACTATTTACCCATTTTACCAGTAATGAGCAATGTATAACCTTCTAATTATTATGGCCAAATTCTATTTTAATGGAATAAAATTTATGAAAAAAAAACTCATACATACATGTTTTTCTCATTTATTTTCAAAATGTTTTCTTTTAAACCACTCAAGAAAAAAAAGCACAAACCATATAAAATTTTGAAGAGATTTTTAAATTTCTTCCTAAGGGCCTGAATAATCTAAGTTGGTTGTCTTATCTTTACTGTAAAAACGCAAAAGTAAAACCTATATGTATCACAAATTATGAGATAAACCTTTACTTCTTATTTAAGCAAACATTTAAGCAAACATTTGTATTTTCCAAAATTCTATTCTGATTAATGAATGTTTTATTAATTCTTGTCACTGTTTGGTTATGTAAAATGTCTTTACAAAATAAAATCATTTAAAAAATTGAAAAATGTGCTTGTTACCATTACTGCTATAATGGAAAAATAATTTGAACTTTTGAAAAAAAAATCTCACTCTTTGCAACTATTAATTTAATTCTTATTTAACCACAATTCAAGAAATAAATGAGTTAATGTAAGCTTTATTTAATAACAAGCACAAATACATTCATTATAACAAATAGAACAGGAACAACTTGTTTAATATAAACATATATAATATAACTCAATATACCAGTACAACTCTGAGAGGTTTGTGAAAGAAGAAAAGTTTAGCATTGAACACTGAACTGTAACAGATCTCTTAGAGGATAGTATATTCTAGAATATACCATCAAATATGCCAAGGAAAGCTTCCTCCTCTTTGCTGTGAATAATGAACAAGAAGAAATAAAGTAAAAAGCAATTATTCATTAATCAGGCAAAAATAAAATCACTTTAATAAAAGTAGAGAAGTCCCAGTCATAGCACTTTAAAACAATCACTATCAGGGCCCTGATCAAAACGTAATTCTGGATACTTGTTGTTGGTGTACTGCAATCCAATCAACTCATCTGGCTGTGTTTTACACAACGTATTTTTAAAAAGAAACTAAGTAAATTTTTTCCCAAAGGCATAGCTTAGTTTTACTAAACACATTATTTATCTTTTACTAAACAGTGACTCCCTGTAATGACAGCGACTGTACTGGCTGCTGCAGCGCCTGGTCTTTGTGTATCATGTGACCTTCTCTGTAAGCTCTGCTAATACATCCCCAGCTAATCAAGAGCAGCTTAATCAATAACTCACTGTTTATGTTTAGTAAAGAAACATTATGTTTAGTAAAGAAAACTTTACAGTTTTGTAA
Source organism: Poecilia formosa (assembly GCF_000485575.1). Taxonomy (NCBI): domain Eukaryota; kingdom Metazoa; phylum Chordata; class Actinopteri; order Cyprinodontiformes; family Poeciliidae; genus Poecilia; species Poecilia formosa. The sequence continues at coordinate 605,330 of NW_006800169.1, read as the reverse complement.
AGAAATTGGGATATTTTAGGTCATATTAAAGTTTTTATTCAGGTTCATCTCTAAAAAGTTTTGATACTTTAAATCTGGTGCTGTCAAGAAAAAGTGACAGCACAGACTGTAGCATCTGGAACTTTGTTGGTCTGTTAGGTGGTATACAGTCACCATATTAATATTGACCATGTAGTATGGATGAAATTAATCAAGTTGATTTTACTGCATTGTAAATTTACACAGTTTTAATAAATGCTGATAATAACCCGTCTTAAAACACTAAGACTTGGGACGACAGATCCTGAGTGGGACATCCCTAGATTATCAGTGAGATTAGATTACCTTTTATGAAGAGGCAGGTTGGCACTGGATGTTGCATTCATTGCAGAGAAGAAATCCAACCTTCTGCTAACCTGTCCACCCAGAGTGTGTGCTGGGAGTTTTTCAGGTGTTTTTACATTGAAAACATCACTGAAAACATTTGGTCTCTACACAAAGTGAAAGACAAGAACACAATAACTGTACAACACCCACAACCAGGAACAACGATAAGAAGCAACATTGGCACTTCGGATCATGGATGGAAGGAAAACGAGCTTCACATGCTCGCACCTGTTTATCCCAGTCAAGTGAAATCCTCTTTTGTGATGTGAACGACTGACTGATAGAAGAGGGTCCAACTTTCCTGATTTCAGGACTTGGATGTGAAATCAACCTAAAACCAGCATGAAATTGAAAGATGTTATTAGATGTGTGTGGTTTTATGTTATAAATTCAGCTGTAATAAGAAGCAAGATTGAATCCTTTTTGGGGGTCTAACCTCAGTGATGTAGTGAAAGTAGTCATACAGGGCTCTGCTTGTGAGCTGCTGATCAGCACTGGTGCTGTCAAAAAATACATAATAAGTAAACTTATAGTCATTACAATTATGGAAAGCAGGGTTGTACAGATTACAGTTTTCTGGCCTATCATTGATCTTTTAAAAGCCTGATTTATCATTATGATTTTGGTCTATATTGACTTTTTATTTTCTGAAGAGACGCTACATATAGAGAAAAAGTCGCATAGTTGGTGAAAGGGGGTGACTAGTGTTAATCATGCAAGTGTGCGCTCATCTCCAATCTCCAATAATTGAGAAAATTGGCAAAGATTTATTGGCGCACCTCTAATGGAGAGATATTCCAAAAGTCTTATTGGTCATAAAATACACAAAAACTTTCATAAAATAACATGAAATATATTTTTTAAATTACATTTGACTTAAAATGTAACTACCTGATATCTTGTTTTGAACATGCTGCTGCATCTGAGGCTGAAAGCTGCTTTCACATAGGGGTGGTGATGTTTCGCTGGCATTCAGCAAGTTTTCATCATCAAAATCTCTCCAGTCATCCCATTCATTTCCCAGGTCAAAGGTGACACTTGGTATTTGGAGAGATGAAGGACTTTTGTAGGGTTTTTTTTGTTCTGGCACCGCAGTGGACCAGCGCGACGAAGCTGAGCTGACTGTGCTGATCTGGTTCGGAGGCGGTCTGGAGCCCGACCCGGATTTCAGGGTCATCCACTTTGAGGAATCTGGACAGAAAAATTATATAGAAAACAGACAGGAAGTAAAATAAAATATGATTGCAGAGTTCTAGAAAAGTGCAGCATGAGATTTCAACTTGCTACATCACAAACGAGTTATTTTTTTTTTATTACTATAAAGAGAACAAATGTATGGCACTTAACATACATAATACATGACATCACAGAATGTGCCATATTAATAAACAAAATTAAATAGTTAAGCAGAACATCTGTACTTTGATGATAAGCAGGTGCTGCAGGAGAAGTTTGGGAAATCTCTGCCAATCCCTCAGGACCGTCTTCTGCATAGAAACAGTAATCTGAAAAACAAACAATACGACAGTAGAACAGAAAAAATAAATGTACAGTTGAAATCAGCTAAGTACGATGGTGGGCCACTGGTCAGAAAACAAATAGAGGAGTACATTTCTGCCTAAAAACTCTAAAACATTTTTGAGTTTCAAATGTTGAAAGTTTTCAACGGTGGTCATTATTATTTCTATTTACAAGAATGGCCAAAGATGAAAACTGGCCACAGCAGATGATCCTCTGCAGACTGATGGATCTCTCATGTTCTGTGTTACAAGGTTTGTGGAGTTTAAAATATTCTTAATGCTGCAGCTTGTTTACCTCTGTCAAAATCCTCCAGACAAACTACATCAGGCAGCTCAGCATAGTGTTCAGCTGTCAGCTCCATGTCGGCACTTTTATACCCATTTCCTGCATGCCTGCACATAAACACACAGAACAAAAGCTTGAAATAACAAAGTTTACTCACACGATGCTTGTTTTAGCATTTATCTAGCCACAACTTTTTATCAAATAGATACCAGAATAAGCTAGGGATCGTGTCTTATTGTTGTGAAAAATGAAATGAGAAAATCTGATTCTCAAAAACAAAACAAAAAATGCAGATCTGCTAGAGCTGCACAATGAGGAAACAAAAGTTTCAGTCAAAGCAGAAAAAAAGAAAAGTTGGGACACCAAAAGCTGAAAAATATTGTCTAGTAGATCAACGACCTCATTTCTTCTTTGAAATACTAAACTTTTTGCATGTAAATATCTAAATCAAAAATGGAATATATTGGGTGTACTGATTTTTATTTTTATTATTTGATCTCTTGTCTTAAGGTTCTCCAAGATGTTACAAGCATTTTAGTTACAAAAACTAGCTAAACAAAATTACCCAGCTCTGATGGATTGTATTTGTAATGAATGAATTAATTAATGAATGGATGAATGAAATGTAAATACCAGGAGCCAGAGGGAAGCGTTTCTCTGGGTTTGTAGGCAAACCTCTTCATGCTGACAGACAGAGGCTCTTCACTCATTTTTATCTGATGATCACAAAACATGAAACATCCATAACATGAAGCTCATATGTGGCAATATTAAACTTACTATCTTACACGTAAAGGTGTTTGCACCAACACACATTCAAGGTTTTTGATAGAATGAACTTTGAAATGCACGTTTTATTTAAGGATTGTTCTTATTAGAACAAAAATGAACAGAATCAATGAAAAATCTGCCGAATGTGCCAAATTATTTTCTTTAATCGGTAGATTAATTGATAATTACATTGGGTTGTACATTTATGCCTTGAATGAAGAAGCCTTTCTATGTTCTTTCCTATGTTTTCTGTGTTGATACAACAGTTGATCACTAGAGTTTTGTATTTTTAGGCCTGGATGATAAGCCAGTAATAAAATGCTTAGTGAAAAATAAATATTGACAGAAAAGCATAACCTTGGAAACTGTCTGGACTAAAAGTAAAAGAGTAGTTAATTTTCAAACCCTGAAAAGTCTTTCAGAACAACTACAACAAAGTTATAAAGCTATGATAGACCTAACATTTAAGCAGAGAGACGGTGCAAAAATCTTCTTGTCTACCTTAAGGCGTTTGACAGGGGTCTGTGCAAGTACATCAGACCTGTTCCTCAGGTCCTCCAAGTAAGAGGAGAAGCTGGATTCATGGTTGGCTGACCTTTTCTGTCCTACAGCAACACCTACTTTACCTAAGGAGGAAATACAGAGGGGTCAACACAAAACTGACAAAAGAAAACATGTAAATTACACAGGCAGACACATAAAATGGGAAAAGTTATATGATTTACTCACAGCAGTCATGAGCACAGAGGTTCTTATTTTTGCAGAAATGATTGCACTGTCTTTTACTGGCTGAGTCTGATCATACACACACATAGAAAAAAAAGTCAGCTCTCTGCATTGATGTATGGAATAAAAACTATTTTACCTTCTGGCATCAACCAAAACCATCATTATTAAACTACTTTATATTACCTTGCTTTGCAGATGAGGTTTTTTGAGTCTCAGAGCAGTGTGAGTGTTGAGCTCTTTGTCCAACAAGATTATCTGTTTTGCTTTGTGGAATTTCAGTCTCAAGATTTTGGGCTGCAGCAGAGTAGTACACAGGAAACTTCAGCTGGATGTCCAGACCCACTGCAAAAGAACGAAAAAGTCAAGTTTAACGAGCTCTGAAAATTCTACTGTTTTTATGAACGTCTACATTTACCAAAAAAAAAAAAAAAGAGCTGTGACTGTAATTATTTCCCAACACTGAATTTTCACCTACAGAATAAATGTTTCCAAATTACAGATTTATATGATTNAAAAAAAAAAAAAAAAGAGCTGTGACTGTAATTATTTCCTAACACTGAATTTTCACCTACAGAATAAATGTTTCCAAATTACAGATTTATATGAGTGAACTGTGAACAAGGTATATTCCCTGTTCACCTCTAACATGTGAGAGAAAAAAACTTTTGAAATGTTTGTTGATATATTTCTAAGTAGAAATGTATCTAAAGATATTTCCGTAGTTTACCATATTCTGAGCTGATGAGGTTGACACTGATCTCATTTCCTTTGGAAGCCTTTGGCACATCTACCTTTTTGGTCCAGCTACCAGACTTGAGCAGCAACGAGTCCCTGATAAACAGAGATGAAAACACCCTTTTTAGGCCAGCTTTAGTCTGGCTTAAACTCCAGTTGTGTTTTAGTACAGCAACATTAACCAATGGGAGCGTTTCTCACTTGAGTTTGTGTAGAATGACTACATGGTTTTCAGAGTTGCCAATGATCAGAGAAACGTAGTGATGGTCTGGAGCTGTTCTCCTGGACAGCAGCTGGGCTTGGTTTTGTAGGGTCACCTTTACCACAATCTCAGCTGTGGTACTGCTGTACCTGGGCAGCTACAAAAAAAACAAGAAGCTTAAAGACAGAAGTGCGGCGATAACAGAGGTTGAAATCACTAGTTTAGGATCGAAATCTATTCTGAAGTAATCAAAATGGAATAATTCAATAAAAACGGAGGGAACAGAAAGTTCTCTATTTACTCTGTTTTGGCTATCCTCGCCTAGAAGTCATATTTACACAAAACTAAAAACTGGAGCTCAAAACAACAACAAAAAGTTTCTCAGTAACAAAAAGTCAGGGGTGTTTAATTGCTGCATTTGATTCGCCTGCAGGTCAGAGCTTGGAACTGGGAATGAGTTCAGCGTGTTCTAGCTGCAAGTCGAAAACCATTAAGAATTCCCATTTGTGTTGGTGCTAACCGCTACTACAAACACAGGCTGATAATAACATACCATATGTCCAAACTCTTTTCTCACTTCTATTGTTTTTGATCAAAAAAGGGAACATTTTGTACATTATTTTAATGATCCTACTCCCTCTCAATTTCTTTGGATCAAATATGCAATTATTAATAAGTGAACAGTATTTTTTTATGTCTTAAGTTTGCTGTTACTGTACAGTGTATTATTCTTAGTGCTGTTTTGAATATTTTTATTTTTGTGTCAATCTATATGCTACAATTTGCCTTCTGTCACTTTGCTGCTGAGAACCAATAAGGCTTATTCTATTCTATTCTATTCTATTCTATTCTATTCTATTTTATCTTGTTCATAATAGAATAGAATAGAATTTATGACTTTTAGATTTAGTCATAAATCTAAAAAAATCATATTTACACTTTACAACTATCACTACATTCTATATGTCCAGCGGCAGCCATGTTGGATACTAAACTTGAAGTTCATGAAATTTTACAGATTCCTTTGTCTTTACTAAAGTGAATTAAGAGAATTTTAATAAAATGTTTCTTAATCAAACAGAAAAGAAATTCTGGGTAGGAAATGTATCCTTTAAAAAACATAAAATAATTCAAATGAATACAAAGATGCTTTTCAGATTCTTGTTGCTGTGAGGCTCACCTGTTCCAGGTTAATGTCGTACTTTGGAAGATGAACGACAGATTCTCTGATTTGGTTTCCAAATGGCGGATGTCTGTTAAGAATCTGCATTGGGACAAAAAATAGTTATTAGCAGAAAATGAGGCAAAACGTTAAAATCAAAACAAGTTTCAAATGAAAAAAAAAACTTTAATTATAAGCAGTCACTAAACTTACAGTCATATTCTAATTCAAAAAATTTGAAAGTGCATTCAGACGAGGCTTGAAAATAACCTCCTAAAAGTAGGTACTAAACATACTTTTCACTAAGCTCACATTACTTTATTAAACATGTTTTTTTTATTGGTCTGATGTCTAATTTTAAATGTCCTGCTTTTATTAGCTGTCAGTGGTAAAATCATTATAACTAACAGAAGAAAGGCTGTAATTAATCTATATAATGTGTTTCACTTAGTTATTTAAGTTCCTGAAATAAATTAATTTTTCAATAATATTCTAATTTATTGAATGGGTCTGTATATCAGTGCAGTGAAACACACAACAGCGTATGGTTGTCAGAGGTTTCCAGTAAAAACGTTAGAGTGGCTGACCAGCTCCAGCTCTCTGGGGTTGGTTTGCTCTATTTTGCTGAAACTGGTGAGGCCAGCATTCACCATCGCTGTTGACAGAGTCAAACCTGAAGGACGGTGTGGCACAGAAAAACATCAAGTTTAAGTTAATAACGTAGAAATTTAGGCATAAAATGGTCATGTATGGGAAGTCTTATAATAAATTTTAGTAATGTAGTCCTGAAGTTCATCATTTTATGATGCATAGTGTGGCAATGCACTGACCTATCTTCTCCATCTGTTTGGAAACAAAAGGTGAGTTTTCCCACAGCTTAGCTCTAAAGCACTTAGCTAAGATCAGGGAGCTAAGTGCAGCACAAAACCCCGTCTTAGATTGCTGAGTAAGAAACTCTGACAGGCCTGTTGAGAAGAAAACACAAGATAAGTCAGAAAAAAAGGCCTCTGCAAAGAAAAAGAAAAAGAAAAAAAACTGTTTACTTTTTGCCATTTTTTATACTCACATTTGCTGATTCGCATCCCGATTCTAAAGATCTTTGCAGTCTCTTGTGTAAGACCAAAGTCTTGAATTGAGATAGAGCTCAACTGAGCCTGAATTAAGCTACAAGAAAACATGGATCAGAACCATCAAAGTTCTTGAGATGAACATCTTTATATGATATTCTACCATAACACACCCACCAGTTCACTTTCATCTCGCTGGTTTTGATCTTTCCCTCAAGTGGAAATCTAAAAGAATACATCCAACAATCTAACACTGTTATTACTGTATCTGGTGAGACATACATCAAGAACATGTTTTGATGCGATACTTTATAATCCTTCAAAGGCGTCTGACCTGATGGTGGCCCTGTTCTTGTCTCTGTTCAAGGTGTTCAGGGTTTTCTTCTCATTTACTCTCAACTGAACGTCCCTGAACTCCTTGCTCTTTGACACCAGGTCAACCTGCGCACAGAATGCCAAAGACTTTTAAACTGGATACATTTTTGCATTGCCACCCTTTAGTGAAAGTGCTCTCTAAAATGTTTGCACCAACAGAAGTCCTGTTTTAAGTCAAAACACACAGAATGGGGATTTTTTTCCCCTGCAGCACAGAGAACCTACCAGGTCAGGCAGTGTTTCGCTGCCGGTTACTTTGGTGAACAGCTGCACTGTTTCAAAGGCTACACAGTACCTCGCCATCAACCTGCCAGCTTCTGTTAAAATACAAGAAGCGTCTTCAGATAAAAACATAGAAACTCCTTTCAAAGCACTAAGTTACCATGCTATGTTTCTCCACCTGTGGGTTTGATGTTGATATCCTCATCCATGGTGATCAAATCAATGGCCGACAGAGAGTTGAGGGTCTTCAGACACAGTTCTGAAAAAGACAGGATAATCCAACTGGGAAACACTGTATTTGAAGGGGTGTGCATAAGAATATCATGACACTGTCATAAGTATGACAAAAACATCTGTAGTGAACATGAGGAAGTCTTCGTAAATGTTTATGACAGTTGTCATTAAGTGTCACTCGGTAAATACTAACATTTTCAATACAAAATTTTGCATTAAAAGTCTCAACTTTACATTAAAAGTGACACTTTTAATAAAAAATAAGTGTTAATCTGGTCCCAGTTTTGCAGTGACATTTTGCATTAAAAGTGTCATTTTTAATGCAAATTAAAAGTAACATTAATTACCAAATGACACTCAATGACAACTGTCATGAACATTCATGAAGACTCCTTCATGTTCATTAAAGGTGTTCTGTCATGTTTATGTCATTACATGTCATATTAGTCTTTTGCTCGCCCTTCAAATAAAGTGTTACCTCAAACTTTACCTTTGACTAGAAGAATACTTTTAGCACTTTGCTAATATCTGGTATTATTTTGATCAGTTTCAATGTATTTGCAGGTAATTGATCAGTCAGTGCTCACCTTGCAACTTTGCTTCAATACCATATCTGTCTAAGTTGGCTGAGAAACCTGAGTAGAAAGTGAGAACATAAAGGAGTAAACATCATACTTTATTATATTTATTGTATTTATGCTAAACATCAGATGTCTGTATCAGTATCAAAAGTGAAAAGAGTGGATTGGTGCATCCCTAGTTTTAACATGAGAAAAAGGATGTGTATGCAAGGCACTGAGGAAGATAAACACTTGATTTGAATTTATGGGGCTGACCGTAGTGAGACGGGTTCTTAAGGGCTCTGATGTACAGGAAGGTGGAGCGTATCCAGTCGAGAGCCATGTTGACATCACTGATGGTCTGGAGAACAATCTCAGCATTCAGGTGTTCCACCAGGTGACTATGTAAGCTACAGGAGCACAGTGTGTTATAATATGATCTGTATTGTGGGTATGCTTCTGCAGGAAAGAAGGACAGAGAAAAAAAAAAAAAGGGGGGGGGGGGAGTAAAAACAAGCATGTCTTTGTCCTACCTGCTCTCAGTGATCTCTATACCATTCATAAGTTTCATGTATTTCTCTCTGGTGTGAACCTTGGTCATGATCACTGCAGTTGCTGATGTATCAAACTAAGGGGTTGAAATGCAGTGAGAAAGAAGGTGTAAAATGTCATTGTATAAAAAAACAAACAAACAAACAATAAACATTGCAGTGAGAACAAAAAAACAGAAAGAGTCCCTCAAGTTTTAACTGTGTTGGTACCTGAGGCCGACCCGCCCGGCCAATCATCTGCAGGATGTCAGCCTCGCTGTACTCTTCACAGGAGCCGGCAACATACTGCATCGTTGACTTGATGACCACCAGGTGAGCAGGAAGGTTCACCCCCATAGCCAGAGTCCGGGTTGTAACTGGGACGTCACAAACAGCAGGGCACCTTAAATTATTCAGCCTTCTCTACCAATTAGGTTTATGGGCAAAATTCTAACTGACCAATGTGTTTGCGATAAACAAATTACATAACAGCTTAAGCAGGTAAGTAAAACTATTTAAATTATTAAAATAAACAATTTAAACATGGATTTGATCCAAATTCATCAGTAAATTTTGTAAGTACTGCAATCTCAAAATTATTCAAACCCCTAAATAATATTCTTCATAAGTCTGGGTCCACACCTGATCCCTCAACGCTTTGATTAGCTACATCAGGTCTGTTGGCTTTAAAAGGGAGGGGTACTTTGCAAAAGATTGTTTTTGAACTCATCAAATACATATCTGGAGTGTTGCTTTGATTTGAGAAATTATTTAATCCCCATGACAACCATTTGGGGTCGTCTGCTCCTACAAAGCACCGCATATTTACCCAAAGCTCCACCTTGAAGTTTTAGGCCCCAGCTGAGCTCTCGGCCTACAGAGCAGCTCTCCCTCAGGACTCCCCCACTCAGCTCCTCCAGACTAGTGGCAGCAGCAATTCGCAAACACTGAGTAGAACTGCACATCTGCTGAGCTCATTATAGGAATTACTTCTCAGTCCAATGTTTCTAAAACTGTTGTAAACGGCATCATGGAGAAGCATTGTTGTGATGACATGCTGATGGCGTAGTGTCAGGAAGAGTAGGGGTTTCTTAAAGAGACAAAAGTTAATTTTAAGGCATCAGATGCAACTAAAATGCAAATTTAGCTGTGGAGGTTGAACAATTTTAAGCGTACCTGTAAAATGTACCCACATACTGCAGTTTTCTCATCATTTTGTAGAAGAATGATGAAAGACAAGTACAATAAACTCCTATGACCTATAGACCTTGTATTTACTCTTACATAGGACAGGCAGGTCTCCCAGGGTGAAGGCCTCTTCTACCAGCTTCCTGTCAGACAAGTCAACGCCTGCATGGTGGTAACCAACTCCTAACATCATCAGATCTGGGCCAAAAGATCAACACAAAATGTTTTATGTAAACACATGTGGGTTTTGTCAGATGATCCAGTCTTTAACAGGTTTATGTTTCACTTCTGAGTTAAAAAAAAAAGGTAATTTAACAAAATAGGTGACAGTTATTAAGCAACACAGTTTTAGAGCAGTTCACAGGAGCTGCTAATTAAATGGGCCATCAAGCAATACACTACACTGCATTATTACTACTTTTATGCATCGGCATATAATAGTTTCCCAAAAGCTTGGTTTAACATGTTGCAAGGTACATTACCTCTCAGTTTTGAATCCAGAATAGAGTTTGCATATTTCATCAACCTGCAAGGTCAATAAGATCTCATAAGCACAGCAGAGTAACCTGTAATACTCTAAAGAAATCTAAAACATATTGTTATTAAACGATTCACACACAAAGACATCAGATCGGTGCACCTTTGCTTGTGTTCAAAGCTCATAATGAATCGGGCATCCTTGGCCAGAACTGCAGCCGACTGCTGAGCTCCTTTCCTTGTTGAGCAAAACTACAAAAAGCAAGAGAGGTAAAATGACAGGAGCAGTAACCAGAAACAGGGGAAAAGTAATCCTTTAAACTAAAAGAGTATTGCCACCTTCTATAAAGTCATGTAAATAATGACGACACTGCACCACAGACTTTTAATTTACACAGTTGTTAATAAGACTAGATCAATCATATTTTTTCACAGGACTGTATAAACATGAGAGATATAGATTGATATATAAAATAGTATATCATGATATATAATCAGTATTTCCTCACTAATCTACAAGTTGCATTTCTACAGTTGCTCATCCACAATAGTTAGCTGTTCTACCCCTTTCTTTATTTTCTGCTTAGTTTGGTAATTTTTCATAAAACCAGTGGGTTTTATATTTGCCCTTCTGTTTTTAACCTCTGCAAGCCGCTTTACTTTACACCTGTCTGTATGAATACTGCTAACTAGTAAAGCTTGATTGATAAATAACTTACCCTTTACATTGCCATTCAAGGATTACATGAAAACACAAAAAGCATTAACTAACTGTCACCTGCTCCACTTACCACTAGCGTAGGCTTCTGGTCAGAGTATGTCTGTATTATGTTGGCCATCTTGTAGTTGAGAGATAAATCAAACTTGAACTCTGTTTGTGTCCCACTGCAGGGGAATCCCAGGACCACCTTCCGAAGCTTTACTGGACGGTGGCTCTCATCCATACTCAGATAGGAGGCCGGCTCGCTCCCATTGGACAGCCAGTCAGCTATCTAATAACAAGCAGTTCTGAAGTCAGTCACAAATTACTGACGCTGCCAAGACAGCTCTCTAACTGAATACGTTTCTTTGTGACACTTACGTCACATATGTTGGGGATTGTGGCCGACACAGCCACTAATCTCATTGTGACGCCTCCCTCTGGGTTCTGAGATGTCCTGTATGAATTCACTGCCTTCATTCTGCTCACCACCACTTCTAACGTGGCGCCACGGGTTGCATCCTTCACCACATGAACCTGGAAATAATTTTTTTTAATGCTGATTAAATCCAGGAACCTGTCTGGGATTTAACAGGAGGTTGACCAAATCTTTTTTATTGTATATATTTTATTAACAATAGATGCAGCTAAAGATTTCCGAAACATACAATGCTTTTGTCATGATGTGAGGTTGAGAGTGGTGAGGGAAACACAGACAGGCCCAGGTTGTCATGATGAAAGTGGATTTTTAATAATGAAGACACAGGTAGCAATGAGCAAACAGCGACAGATGACAAACAAACCATAGACGAGGACCCAACAAGGAACACAGACAACAGGTGGGACTAAATACACAGGGAGGGTAATCACAGAAACGAGACACAGCTGGGAACAATCAGGACAGCACAGAGACTCACAGGGGAAAACAGGACACAGAAAACCTCAAACTAACACACAGAAAACAGTATTCAAACCCTTTCCACTTTTTTATTATGCCTCAGTCAGAGATTCGACCCAAAGAACATCTCTGGAAAGGCCTACAAAAACAGGCTGCCTATCAACGCAACCAATCCAATTTTACTGAGTTGAGATGCAGTTTCTTATAATAGTGACATTGATCATCCACCAACTAGCAGATAAAAAGGCACTATTCATTTTTACAAGTGACGCACATTGTGAAATAAGTGATATTACACACTGACCTCGTCAATAAGGAAGAGTCTAACAAGCTGCAGCAGAGAATTATCCTTCCATTTCCTTGTCATGCTGTCCCACTTCTCCTAGTAACGAAACACAGCAATGTTTTAACTACTGAGGGAAAAAACGATGGTTTTACATATCAGAGGTTTACTTTTGGTGCTCTCGTTTGAGTAGCATCACACACAGGCGTGGTCAGGATGATGTGGGAGTCATGAATCTCGAACAAGTCATCGATCTCTGTGTCACCGGTCAGCTCCTTGCAGGTCAGCCCCAGAGGACCGAACTTCTTGCTCCAGCTGTCATAACACTGGCTGCAGAGCGCTTTGATGGGAGCCACTGAGGAGAACAAACACAAAGTCTGCCCACCAGAAACAAATTTATCATTTTATTTCTATATGTGTTTTGCATTTTAACACAAATCCCAAAGGAAAATATTATTTTGATGCATTATTTTAGCAAACAGTTGGACTTTTATTATTATTGTTATTAATATTATTATTATTATTATTATAACAGTTACTTAGAAACTGTTTAGTACTAATTACTTTTACAAATTTAGAGCATTCTTAGAAAGGCCAGAGAATACTTGCTTATATTTATCTAGCAATATACTTACTTAGCAACCCAGAACAGGGATTAAAACAAACTTAGCATCCAGGAAAACTACCTTAGCAACTACTTTTCAGACTCCTATTCAAACCCAGAAAAGGAATTAGGCCTTATACTTACTTATACTTATCTAGCAAACCTGAATAAGAGTATCTAGTTTATATACTTTGGATCAACATTATTAGATTATTTTTCTTCCTTTGCTCTTTCTTTTGGTTTGTCATGTTGTTTGTATTTCCTTTAGTTCATGTAAAGCACTTTTAATTTCCTTGTTGCTGAAAATGTGCTATATAAATAAAATTACTTTACCTTGCCTTACAATGATGTTGTGTGCATACTAAAACTGAACTGATCAGGCATTTCTTGGTCGATGCCTATTTTTTATTTTATTTTTTTTACATCTGACCTGCTGTTTCTGATTTTGAACAATTCTGTTTTTAAGGACTAAGTACAACAGAAAATGAAAAATTGTGATTGTTCTAATTCATATCTTAAAGCATACTAACTTTTCTTGACTGTCACTAAGCTTAAAAAAGCCCATCAAAGTTCATGCTGTTGCTTGGTGGGTTTATAGACTAAAAGTAGTGGGAGTTTGTTGGCCTAGCCTATTTCCTGAATAAGAAAATAAACTTCAGGTTTACAGAATTTGATGTGCTGCATATATTTGTAACCAATCAGATCCAACCATAGAGAAAATTGGCCTATATATTGGTCTCACTATACACAGCTTTGACATCTCTCCATGGTTCCTGAGTCTCCATTAACAGGCGAATGATGGCGAGCTCAAACAGAACCGTTTTCCCCGATCCAGTCGGAGCACAGGCTACAAAGTTCTTGTTTGTATAAAGAACCTGCAAACACAGCAAAAATTATAGTAATATTATGTTATTTATCTTATTTAGCAATATGTTTGTATGGTTTCTTTTAACACTCACATCATCCAGAGCTTTGGATTGGACGTAATTGAAAAAGGGGAACTCGCTAAAGATGGATCTGAATTTCACTGCTGCGTTGCACGTTTCAGGAAATCACTCCGCTTGTTTCCAGCGTAATTCAGAGGTGGACAAGTAATTTCCAAAAGTCTTTATGTACATGAAACGAAGAGGAAAGGATACGGATTTCTGACACGGGACGCAGAACTTCAGAGCCAGAAGATCCTAAAATGGAAGAAACCAAAGACGATGTTTGCTTACAGCCACATTATTTGCACAGCAAAACACAAAATTTTACCAAGTTTCTGGCTTGGAAAAAAAAATACTTCAAAGTAAGTCTTCAGCAAGTTGTAGAAGCTTGATTCAAGTAAATAATTATGTAATATTGATCAAAAAGTAGATTTTATTAGTTATAACAATACATTTTTCCCATGTTGTAAAAAAAAATGTTGCCAGTGGAACTACTCTCTTTCATCAATATTAAGGAATTATATACTTAAAACATGCTCATATGTCTCCTTGAAAAGTTACTTACAAGTTAGTTTTGTCTCATTTCAAGTGTACCAAAAGTATTTGCACTATAAACTTCAAGATCTTATGTTTTGGAAGTGAATATTTTAATAAGATATACGAATCAAACTAAATGCAAATATTCTTTTAAGAATCAGTGAGTTCAGAAGCTCCATTGTATTACTGTCTACAGCTTCAAGTGGTTACCACCTAGTGACCAGTTGGTTTCATTACAATGAAGCAGTCAATGAAGGGAGCTCACATTATAACGCCTCATCTTACCCAGACACACTATGGCAGCTTCTGCCACAGTCAGTAATGGGAATACTTATCATTACGGGTGTTATTTGATAAACAGCGAGTGTGTCAGTGTGTCAGTGTTGAGCAGAACCTTGTATGTGCAGCGGTTGAGGCGTCATGGGTGGAACGAAGGCTCTCTTTGCACCTTTGTCCAGCGTTTCTGCATGTGGCGCCTGCTGCAGGGGTCGCACACTCACCGCAGACGAGCAGGAGAACGGAGGAGCCGCTTTACCGACAGCAGCCTGTGGTAGTTGGAGAGCAGGAGGCACGGTTGCCATGGCAACCGGGCTGAGAAAAGTTTGAGGTCTGGATGTTTTCTCGCCGCCGCCGCCGCCATTCCCACTGCGAGACTTGAGGTCGACGTTGGTCGACAAATCACCTGCGCCGCTCAGCGTAGGACTCCTGAACAAGCTGTTGATTGTGGAAGGAGAGAAACTGAAGCAACAGCAGGAAGGTAGAGGGAGAAGAACGACTGCTGCTGAGCCGTAACAGAGAGGAGAAAGCATTCAGGCGTCTGGCTGACCAGTATGGAGGACGGCTAAATATCCTCTTGTGTTCTTTTGCAAAACTCTGAGAATATATACAGCACACCTACTTTAAGGAATCAGCAATATATTTTAATGTTCCACAAGGCTCTGTTGCAATAAATCAATTAATCATATAATAAATTAAAACAAGCTGCTCGATAATTTTCATTTGCATGATTTATGGTTTTTGTCTCTCTTTCTACCTAAAACTGGAGGACAAAAGACTTCAGTCTGGTGCTTTGGTCTCAATGAGTCCTTTTATTGGAGGACAATTTTGTTTACAGAGGCTTCACAATTCATGTTATTTGTTGTTTCTGTTGCTTTGTTTAATTATTTTTGATATTTAAAATGTCTTTCAGTTCCAGTGTTAAATGCTCATTAGAAATTAAAGCTTATTGATATTTGAGAATGTGTTCTTGCATTATTATGCCTTTAGATACTTGAAAATGGTGTCAAAACAACAATATTATCGTTTATCCAGATAGCTTCTGGGATAATTTATCGTCAAGCAAAATTTGTTATTGTGACAGGCTTAACTCCACATACATATAGAGAAAAGCAAACCATTGTGGATCTGAATAAAACAAACATATGGAAGAAATCTAGTCTTACATTTCAATGTACAACATTGAATTTCTATCCTGTCCAATTATTTGACAGGATAGATTTCATCATGAAATATATTTTATGATTATGTGATTTTTTTCAAACTTAAAATTATTTTAATTCTCAAGCAAAAATTTCAGTCTCAAGAGACAAGATATTTATTTCATAGAATCATAGGTTTCACATATGAAAGTGCAAAAGTACTTTTTTTCATACTTTTTGAACTTAGATACATTTTGGAATGTTATAACCACAAGATGAATTGATTTTGTTGGATAGATCAACATCCACATATGATTTTCTAAAAACAAAAATCTAAAAAGCATGGCGTACATTTGTATTCAGCTTCCCTTAGGCAACACATTGTAGAAGCAGAGTATTCATGATACTTCTGTGAATGATTTATTCCCAAGCCCCTCCATAGCCTGATGATATCCTGAGGAGGTAATTTAGTCATGAGTCAGCTGTGTTGGAGCAGCGACACATCTGCAAGACACTGGCTCCTGACAACTGGAGCTGCATTATACAGCACGTATCTATTTGTACACTGCGACTCAGGGAATTTTCCATAATTTCTCAAATCATTTCTCCAATAATTGGAAAAAATATAGAAAAACTGAGGCGCTGCTAAAAACTGGATGTTTCTCCCAACATCCATATACAGATATCTGATATACATATCTGTTAGAAAATATGCCTAAAAACGATCAAAGGGTCAAAATGCTCACTTGTCTTGTAACTGCACACATAATTACTAGTGTAGACGCCAACTAAATAAGCCTGAATCTTGAATTATAATCAAAAGGTACTTCAACAAAAGTCTTAATCTTATGCAACTGGATGTTTTTCTTTCTTTATATAGGTCTCATTACATTTGTAAAATGTTTTTGAATGATTTGTCATTGTGTAACACTTTCACATTTAAAAAGGGATGTGTGCAGTTCTTTGTATTCATCTATCATATAAAAATCCTGGTGAACTGAATTCAAGCTTGTGGCTGTAACAATGCAAAATGAGAATAGGCCTTCAAACTTCAGCAAGGCGCCATAGTTACAGACAGTAATCCTGTTAGGTAAGGCATGCCTGAATAATGGTCTGTATCTGCCTGCTGGGAAGACCAACTCTGTTGATCTGCTGTGTATGGACACAGGCCATGTGTACTTAAACATTTCAATCACATTGCAGTCATATATAAGAATTCATGTGTGATTATTTCAGAAAACAATGGCAGTAGCTTAGTTAGTCCAGTTTACTTAATGGAATTCTGATAAGTGAGTGGCACTTGCCTTCTTCTTAAAGGTAGACCAGGCAAGCATCTACTGATAGCCGCATGACAAGAGTCCAGCCGGGTTTCATCTCCACCTCCGCCACTCAGAAAACTACCGTCAGGGTAATCCTTTAGCCCGTCATCACCAGAGCAACCATTATTTCCCCTGAAGTTGCTGGTGCAATCACCTTGAGTCTCCTCAAATCTTCTCTCTTCATCATTAAAACTGTAGAAACTGTTGATTTTTGATGAAGAGGCATTGAGTCCTTTAAAAGGAGGCTGGAACTTCTTGGGTTTCTGTGTGAAACCTGCAAATACATAAGAAGGAATTGGAAAATGCATGGCTTTCAGCAGTGCTTTCCTGACATAAGAAATTTGGACAGAACTTTATTATAAAATTTTTACTGATGATTGCATGGGTTTAAATCAGGGCCTGAAATGATTATTCTTGAAAATCTCTCAGTATTAATGCGGGAAATCCCAGCAAAAGTATTACAGCAATGTGCAATAACTTGGACATTTGCGTTGGAGCCATGAACTAAAACGAAAAACACTTCCGCTACCCGCCTGTCGCGCTCTCCATTCCTCTCTTTAAAGGCCGGATTACACTATTCTGACATTTTCTGTCATGTTTTATAAACCACATCCGATTATTTATATAGACGTTAAAAACGCGCTTCAAGTACAGTACTGTAATGAAAAAGCCGCTTTAGGTAAATTGAACGGGATGTGGCGGCGCTCACCTTGTGGATGCAAAGGCGGATGTGACGTTGGCGCGAGAAGGACCGCCAGTTTTGTTGATACAAAAACAAGCAACTTTCCAGCAGACAGCTGCAAACGTCGTTATCGCTTAACATTTACGGCTATGCCTTCGCGCTGCATCGCTGCGTTTTGCTCCAACACTCGTGAGGATGGTGTGAGCTTATTCAGGTTCCCAAAGGAGCCTGAGCTACTTTCGAAGTGGGTGAAGCAGGTCAGACGTACCCGTGAGAACTGGAAGCCCTCTCCGACGTCTGTTCTGTGCTCGGAACATTTTGAGTTGCACTGTTTTGATTTTGTTCCCGTATTAAAGGAGTCGCTTGGGTATTCGGTTCAACACAAGCGCGTGCTGCTACCAACAGCCGTACCTACAGTGTTCCCCAGTGGCACAGCTGGAGCCACACGGAGCAGCGGTCAGCATGGTCAGGGAGCGAGTGCCATAGCTGGTCTGGCGAGCACCACCGCATCCCGCTGGATATCCCAACCCGCCCTTCGGTCTTGCATAGTCAAGCTAAAGAGGATGCAGGTAAGATCCGAGATCATGTGTATTTAAGTAATGTAAACATGACAATTATTTATTAAATCTTACAATCATACCAGAATTAGGATGGTAAAAACATTGAAGGTAATCACACTTCCCATTTTCCTTGTCTAAAATATCACTTCGTTCTATGTATTTAATGAAATAACTGCTGATTTATAGTTGTTAGCTGTGTATACCCACACACACACACACACACACACATACACACATGGGACTGTCTATTGATTAAAAATATTGACATCTTCCTACCATAATGGCCTAAGTCAATTTTTGCCATGAAGTCTACAATCTTGTTATTAAAAGTACGAGCTACTTCTGCTGTCCCAGTATCTCTCTTACTAGCAAAACTAACAGCTCTTGGATTTAAAGATTTTAATGGTTTGGTAATCAAAACATGGAGCACATGTTAAAACTAAATGTAACTTTGTATCAGCTGAAGGGGTGCCCTGTGCTGAAAAACACCATAAGAAGAAATGGCGCTGGAAGTGTCAATGATGCCATGCCTCTGACAACTGAAGAAACATCAAGTGAAGCTGAACTGCAGAACTTTCAAATCTATTAGCATGATCCGAGAATAGCAAATTTTTTAGGGCTTCTAAAAGTCAGATATAAAGCAGTTTATTAAAGTAAGCAGAGAAGAACATTTCTTAATTTAAAACATTACATACTGTACAAGGCAGAGAGAGATTCAACCTCCTGTTGCATGTCCTGAGTGGCTGGGATATGTGTAAGAGGTGGAGGTGCATCTAACTGCCACTGACTGCTTTCCAGAGGCAATGGTTTTCTGTCAAAATAAGGTTCAGGAAAAAAAAACAGGATCATTTCCCCCAGAAAGTGAACAATAAAACTCTAATTGTGCAGTGGATCTCTAAGTACTTACACTTTGTGTACAGTAGGCTTCTCAAAAAACAGACTGTCCAAGGACACCGTGCAGTCATCTGCATCAAACATCACTCTAGGTAATGCAGACTGTCTTTTAAATGTGAACCACAGCAAGTTAATCAGTCAGCCTGCGTACTGGCGACAGAGGTTTGGCTATAAAGAAAATAAGAACAGGAAAAGTTTCCATGGCACAGACTGACAAATATTTCTCTTATCCTTAAATGTAGATCAAGGTCCTTTTTATGGTGCAATTAGAAGCTCATAAATAGATACATTTTAAAGCATCAAACAATAAGTTACCATTATGTTCTGGTGCTATTCACTTAAAAGATCCAATACATTTTTGAATAGTTTAATATGAAATAAAGAATATAAAGTAATAAAACTTATTTAAAAAAAATAAGCTACCTGTTTGAAAAGTGCTCCATTGTGATAGCAGGCAATATTTTTTTGTTCAATCATTTATATACATTTAAACCCAAAAGTATCATACCTCTAACAGATTTAGACTTAAAATTGTTTGACTTCAATCAAGAAGGATGAGACTCCTTAAAAGAAAATAAAACAATGTAAAAATGATTATGAAGTTTAAAAATATAACCGTTTTATCTATTTTTTTATTCTAAAAAAATGGAATGTCAGCAATTATAACTATCATTAAAGGAAAATATTTATTAGTGTTACAAGCCAACAAAACCTTCTTATAATTACTGTCCTTCCTTGCATGTTTCCACTTTAATTTTATGCTTAGATGTAGCATTAAATTATGTCCTATTAATGCACTTCATATAATTCAACAAGCAAAAATAAAATCCAGTTCATATAAGTCACAAAAGTCATGTTAATATTTAATCTAAAAAGCTCAAATTGATCTTCTTGAAATCCTACTTTAAACATTCATATATTCAATTAGTATTGTAAATCTAAATCTGTATTAGCAGAATTGAGGTATATCAAAGATTTAAAATTAAATGGTTTAACATTGCTAAAAATAAAGGTATAACATTCAGTAGAATCAGCACTCAAAATATTAGTAGAATTTTACTTGAGCATATACTTAAAAATCAAAACGAATACACTTTTTGTCAAAACATTAATAATTATTGTGCTATTCGTAAAGCAACAAGTGTAATAACTGTTGCTTCTTTTTTTAACAAAAGCAATTAAACAATCTTCTTTTTTTTCTTTTTTTTTTTTCAAAAAATTGTTAAAGGAATACACTTTTTTTAGCATCTTGTCGTCTGCTATCAGGGTGAATCTGCTTGAAAGCCTGGATCTGGGCATGTTTTCAGTTGTTTTTATAAAGTTTAGACATTTAGATTATTTTTTATATAGTGA
Organism: Poecilia formosa; assembly: GCF_000485575.1. Classification (NCBI taxonomy): domain Eukaryota; kingdom Metazoa; phylum Chordata; class Actinopteri; order Cyprinodontiformes; family Poeciliidae; genus Poecilia; species Poecilia formosa. The sequence goes on along the minus strand of NW_006800169.1, from coordinate 584,732 downwards.
GATGAATAACTTAAATTTTTTTAAGACCTCCGTAAAGCCCTTACCAGAGTCACAAACTACTACAGTTATCTTTGTGGAGGCCTCAGGTAGCTATTTGGATTGTAATACTCTTACTTTACAGAGAGAAACACAAAACTAAATACCTGAGGGGTAAGCAAAGAAAACGTCCTTAAAAATGCTAAGTAACCAAGTTGTCACCATGTACACAATGCATACAGACTGTGCATAGCTTTTTGTTATTTTAAGTTGGGATAATTGCTAGCCTGCGACAGACTGGTGACCTGTCCAGGGTGTACCCCGCCTCTCGCCCAGAACGTTAGCTGGAGATAGGCACCAGCAACCCTCCCGAGCCCACTAAGGGACAAGGGTGTAAAGAAAATGGATGGATGGATGGATAATTGCTAGCTTGTTCTAATTTATTCCATATTTTTAAAAGATTTTAAAAACTATTGTCTTTGGCTTGCTTCTATTATATAAAATTGTGTACAAGCGTTGCTAAAACTGATATTAAATAGATTCAATATGTTAAAAATAACAGCAAATATTCTTTTATGATACCTTTTTGGAGGTATCCTAATTTTTTCAGGACCTTATGCTCTGTGACCAGATGGCCTACAATTAGCAAAACAAGTTAACACGATTTTAGCAACATATTTCTTTGCTTTGTACTTCAAAACACTGAAGCAGCATGTTCTGTTAAAAACTATGTAATAATGTTTGTGTGAACAATTTAGTGACACACAAAAAATAATTTTTACCACAACTATCACTGTTTTTTTTTATGCAAGACAGCCATATTGGATTTTGGTGTAATGGTTAAACCTTAGATTTTCAGGCCCCTTTTATTTATTTTTCTAAAATAAAAAAAGGCCTTTAACTTCTGATTAAAATTAAAACATGCCCTTTAATCAATCAAGTAATGTCAATAGAAAACTATATGTTTTTATTTTTTGTTTTTTGACATAAAACAACAAAATGGAAAGGCATGTCGAACAGTTTTAATATGACGGAAGGCAAGCTTGGTATTACCGTGGCAGTATTTGTTGTACTGTTATAAGTTTGAGAACTACTGTACAAGATGGTGTGTTTATACGGCTTTTAGCTCAAATTAATAATTTTAATAAGTATTAAATTTACTATTTAATAAAACTATTATCACTTTAGAAGCTGTCAGTGTGTCACACGCCATTGCTAGCTTAAGTTAGCTAATTACCGATAACCGTCCACTATGACGCCATAATGTTGATTTACCTATAATGAATAACGACATAATTAATTCTAAATAATCTTTGTGTACGTACCTGTAACAATAAACATATACGTCCATATTTATTCCAACATTGTTAGGTACGTCTGGAGCATAAGCCTTGACCCTCTCTATCAGTATTCGACAGTGTTACTCTACAGCAGCTGAAGGTTGAACTCATATAACGCAGTAGCTACTCCATTTGCATGTTTTTGTTTTTGACAGGTCTTATGTTCAGATGTCACCAGAGCGCTACGCGTGAAAACTGTGAAACAGGTCGGTCTGTGAACTGTTGGGATGCTTTTAACAGAGTGTAAACGCGTCTTTCTTAGGAAAGAACGCTAGACAGGGGACTGGACAGGAAAATTACCGGTCACAAAAACAACAAAGGCCAAAGAAAAGACAACCTTGGGCAGATGGTGGTAACATATCAACTCTCCTGTTGGAAGATGATTCCTGTCTTTGCCTTATTGGCAGCTGTGAACAGGGAAATGTTTGAGTCGCAAATGTCCAACCCAGACAGAAAAGGGATGTTTAATTTATCTAATATAGTCAAACGATGTTTAACCGCCATCACCTAAAAAAAATATGCCACCCAAAAGAGATGGTCATTAACTCAGGTTTTTATGCCTCCTATCTGGACTGAACCATTACGATGTTTTTCGGGGGAGCATGGCGCCGCCGCGTCACAATACGTGACGAAATTATCCACTACACTAACTCTAAGGAATTTGTCGGCTTTGGCGTTTTTATAAAGTAGTCCCACCATCTGACTCGGTTATTTGAGCACTTAGTGTTTCTGTAGTCGCAGATCTGACTGGATGAGTGGATACCCTTACAAAAGAAATGATCCGGCCCACACCAGACCACCACGGAAAATGGCGACTGTGAAATAGATGGAAGACGAAAGTAAGAAATCATTAAATGCAGCGTTTCGGTAGTCTTCAGCTGTCATCCAAGCCGCTCAGAGGTAATGCTTGTTTGTTTATTATCGTGTTATCCGTGTTTCATTAGCAACCATCGAGGGGATGATTGTCATTAGCCTCAGTTTAGCCTGAGGAATAGGTTTTGGTGTGGAACAGCCTTAATGGAATGGTCTGCAGCTCCTGCAAGCAGCATCCAACAACACAGTGTGACACAACTGTCAAAGAAATACTCTTATTCCGCAACTAAACAGAGCTGCTAAAGCTCCGATAGATTCTGGAAGTAGATACATTTAGTCATACATAGCAGCTGTCGTTGGTAGCATGATACTGAACTCCTGTACTGAAAGTTTCAGCTCTGTGCAAAATCCACCACCGCCTCATCAAAAGCCCTTTGCCATGTCCATGTACATTCAGTACTGCCATGTAAATGTGACAAACACCTTCATCTGCCAAAACCCTACTCAGTTAGTATGACACTTTTATTGCCCTTCATATCCTAGAGCTCTCACTGCCTCGACCTTGTAGTTTCATAAACAGCCACAATTAACCATTGAACTCAATTATGATTTGCGTTTTGCTTTATAAGGTGTAAATGGTTATTAGACTAACTCGTCATATAGCTGACTTGCATATAACAGCAGAATTGATGAAATAACATTATTTAGCAGCATGAAAAATATACTTTTAAAAAAATCAAGATTATTTGTAACTTGTTTTTTTTGTCTGAAAACAAAATGTTTACTAAAACAAAGAAATGCAGAAAACATACATAAAGCTTAAAAGCTAAAATATTGTTTAAAAAATGTTCATCAAAATTGCGAACTCATAACAATTAGGTTCTGATTGATTATCGCAGTTAGCATTAGGGATGCACCGATTGCAGTTTTTTGACCGGTCGCTGATTCTGATTTTGGCTGATACCAATTTTTTTTTGTCTGAAGTGTCGCTAAATATAGCTCGAAAGTCGGTGAGTTGGTAAGATTGGATATTGTTAACTGTAAATGTGCCGACATGAGATGGCGCATTTACAGTTGTCAGGTTTGACTGACAGCTCAAAGGTTTTGAGCTGTCAGTCAAACCTTTCTCACAGCAGAGCAGAAGATGTCAATTTTTGAGCCTCAAAAACTGGAGAGGTAGATAAGATCGGTGGATGAGATCGACTTCATATGCAAGTATCGGCCAATCACTGATATCTCAAAATTTAAAAAATCAGCGCCGATGAATTTTGAATGAATTTTAGCGCTACACAACCTAAAACCATTGAAGTTAACTCTAATGACTGGTTTGATGATAGCATCGTCTTGACTAAAGAGTAAGAAATCATGCAGTTTTCATCTGACTAAAAAATTCAATCTTTATCCAAAATTGGAAAGTACATAATCCTTAATTGTCACTTGTTTGGGGCAACAACAACACTTGTGAAAGCTATATTGCTGAGAAGAAAACTTATCAAGCTATTTTCATAACCAGAGGAACAACAGATCAAAGAAAATTACCTTCTGCAATATATTGAAACATGTACGCGGTTCAACTTAGGCTGCGTCGGAGTGAGAGAGCGCAAGACTTTCAACACATAGCTAATCACATTAATGTCGCTTAATTTTATCCTTTTAAATTTTCGAACTACTCTTCCACTAGGAATAGCCCTATAATACAACCATAGAGTGAGATGTACTAAAACAGCAGCAACACAGTTACAACAACTGGACACTGGTAACAGTTAATGGTACTGTACCATAAAATGTTTACTGTTTTTCTTCATATCTTCACTTAAAGTATTCAATTGCCCAAAAAATGTACTGCTGTTTTTGCTACTGATCAAATGTCAAATTTGAGTTTATTTGAACCTTCCACCTTTAAAGTTGCAAAACATACACAGAATCATACCAAAATTTTACGTATTTATTAATACTAGAATTACTCATTTGCATTCCTTAGTTGCTTAATGTCACTTAAAAGCTTCTAATTCCAACTTAGAAATGGGCGATTCAAGATTCAGTTCACATACAACGATGAGCCAGATGGGCTACAATGCAACATGTCCCTAACACAAGCAAATGACTTCCCCGCACCCAATAAAAAGAGAAAACAATAGCACACCAATAGCTCCAGGGAAAACAACATCACATCAGGAAATGCGCAGTTATGGTGACACAAAATTCCGTGGCAGTGTGTGTCACTTGATAAAGCTGTCCTACTTGCTCCTGATGCTACTACTTGGTTGGGGTGTTACTGTAGAGTGTGGGGATCACACTCTCCATGTCCTTAAAATGAGAGGTGAAATCCACGAAATTGATATAGCCCAAACACCGTGGTTCATAACTTCTGTGGATGGTCACTGATCCTTGGTGGTAAAAGCTACATTGAACCTTTGAAATGACTTGCCTTTTCCAAGATATAGTACAGACCAAAAGTTTGGACACACCTTTTCATTCAAAGAGTTTTCTTCATTTTCATGACTATGAAAATTGTATATTCACACTGAAGGCATCAAAACTATGAATTAACACATGTGGAATTATATACTTAGCAAAAATGTGTGAAACAACTGAAAATATGTCTTGTATTCTAGGTTCTTCAAAGTAGCCACCTTTTGCTTTGATTACTGCTTCGCACACTCTTGGCATTCTCTCGATGAGCTTCAAGAGGTAGTCACCTGAAATGGTCTTCCAACAGTCTTGAAGGAGTTCCCAGAGATGCTTAGCACTTGTTGGCTCTTTCACCTTCACTCTGCGGTCCAGCTCACCCCAAACCATCTCGATTGGGTTCAAGTCCGTTGACTGTGGATGCCTGGTCATCTGGCGCAGCTCCCTATCACTCTCCTTCTTGGTCAAATAGCCCTTACACTGCCTGTAGGTGTGCTTGGGGTCATTGTCCTGTTGAAAAATAAATGATGGTCCAACTAAACGCAAACCGGATGGAATAGCATGCCGCTGCAAGATGCTGTG
>NW_006800169.1:514426-577655 GCF_000485575.1 Poecilia formosa | reverse complement strand
AATAATTAGGAGATGAGCTACCGTGAACAGGTGTGGTTCATGAGTTCAGACATCGGCGGGGCCACCCCGATGGCTTGGCTATGACCTGAAGCGGGGCATAACGGCTGGATGAAGGTAGTTAGAACTTGGACGAATCATCTCCGCTCCCAGCTTAAATAAAAGTTCTCTAAATTCTTATCTGCGGTAATACCCGAGAATTGGAGTCTTTTCGGACCCGTGAGACGGAGAGCTGGTCAGTAGTCAGTCTGCTAGAGTGGGGAGGTGTTGAGGGCGTGGCTGAGTACTGAGAATTAACAAATTGGCGTCCCTGGGTGGGCGGCGACCTTTAGAAGAGGCGTAGTCCTAAGGAAGTGGGTGGGCTGTAGGAGAAGTGATCCGAGGCAACCTACTTAGAGAAGCAGCTCTACAGGAGTGGAGTTGTGGGTGACTGAAAGGCCTCAGTCACCACCCTCACAGTAACTGCACGACGTGTGGGTGAGGAGAGCTCACTGTGGACAGTGACCACGTCCAAACAGTGCAGCTAGTAGCCAAAATAGCTTGACCCCATCCCTGCTCTAAGGATCCTGGAGAGGCTTTGGGGTCAGGCAACTCGAGGACAAAGACAACATGGAGAATGAGGAGGACGACGCGCATTCGTACGTCCAGCAGATGGAAGCAATCCCACATGGAAGTGGCGAGCACGGGCCAGGAGGGCCGAACAGACAGACAAGTGTAGAATCATCCCTGTCCACATCCCTGATCCAGGCAGCTATGGTGAGAATAGTTCTGTATGGAGAAGGGTTCGACACATGGACTCAGCCGAACCAAAAAATGTTTTACAGTTACCACTTTGGGACCAATGAAGCCAACCATAAAAAACATCTGGAAGTAACGATGCTGGTACAAGACCATTACAGCTGCACACGTTACTTGTATGGCACCCGCCTTGTGGTGTACAAACACCCAGTGGAGGTAACAAAGAAAAGCGACACCAGGAAATGGCTGGAGTGGCTGGCCAACCTGCTAGAGAACTGGACGCTAGGTCGGATTACTGCAATCTACAGCCCGTCCGAGAAATACGACAGTGTGCTGAAACTGGCCGCGCGAGAAGCGGGGTTAGACGGGATCCTGGTGGACCCGAACGTCAGAAGCTCGTCCAGATACCAGGAGTTTGCAGATGTGATAGAGAGACTGAGAGCGTACAAAAGGACTAGGGAAGCCTATGACAAGCAACAAGCAACGTGGGTCGAGGATGCTAACAGCGTGGGCGAGGCTCCATCCCGCCGTGGCAGCAGAATTGCATCACCTGAGGGGAAGAAGAGTCCAACACCGGCAGAGCCAATATACATCTCTTCAGACTCCGGAGAGGACACGCAGGAGGAAGAACCTGAGGGGGGAGCAGCCTACGGTCCAGTGACAGCACAACTGGAAAAACTACGAGACTCAGCCAGCGGGCGACTGATGGATTTAGAAGAAACCCGCCATCAGCTCGAGGACATGAGCATATCCGAGGAATTTCTCGGGAAAGAAGATGAGGAGTATTCCCAGATAAAATTAAGGGACACAACCTTCCAACCAAGAACTTTCAGCACTGAGAAAAAAGTCTCCGCTCTCGGAGAGAGAGCATGGAGAAACGACCTCGACCTGAGGAACGCCGGCCTGGGGGACAAAGAGGAAGCCGCCTGGCCCAGAAAGTCAACCCAGAAATCTGGACTCAGGAAAATGGCCAAGGAGTTGGCCCCGATACCCCAGGACGCCTCTTCCATTGGAATGTTGGCGGGACCACGAGTTTACCAGGTGGCTTCGTACGTTCTTTAGTTCAGATAAATAATGTCCCTGGGACTTATTCCTAGTCNTGGTTTCCTAGCAGCTATTCTACCATGAAGGCCTAATTCACACAGTCTCCTCTTAACAGTTGTTGCAGAGATGTGTCTGCTGCTAGAACTCTGTGTGACATTGACCTAGTCTCTAATCTGAGCTGCTGTTAACCTGCGATTTCTGAGGCTGGTGACTTGGATGAACATATCCTCTGCAGCAGAGGTGACTCTTGGGTCTTCCTTTTCTGGGGCGGTCCTGATGTGAGCCAGTTTCTTTGTAGCGCTTGATGGTTTTTGCGACTGCACTTGGGGACTTTCAAAGTTTTCCCAATTTTTCGGACTGACTGACCTTCATTTCTTAAAGTAATGATGGCCACTTGTTTTTCTTTACTTAGCTGCTTTTGTCTTGCCATAATACAAATTCTAACACTCTATTCAGTATGACTATCAGCTGTGTGTCCACCTGACTTCTGCACAACGCAACTGGTGGTCCCAACCCCATTTATAAGGCAAGAAATCCCACTTATTAACCTGACAGGGCACACCTGTGAAGTGAAAACCATTTCAGGTGACTACCTCTTGAAACTCATCGAGACCACAGAGTGTGTGCAAAGCAGTAATCACAGCAAAAGGTTGCTACTTTGAAGAAAATAGAATATAAGGCGTATTTTCAGTTGTTTTACACTTTTTTGTTTAGTACATATTTCCACATGTTAATTCATAGTTTTGATGCCTTCAGTGTGAATCTACAATGTCAATAGTCATGAAAATAAAGGAAAGTCATTGAATGAGTAGGTGTGTCCAAACTTTTGGTGTGTACTGTACATGGGAACTTTGACACACTGCTATTGGAAGTATGTTTGGTATTATGTCATAATACCACCTAAAGACATTGGAAGGACTGCTTGGACAACTGGAACAGCTTCATTACCAGTTACTAGTAACAGGCTTTTGAAGAAAAATACTAGTTAAACATCATGTGGTACTCCTCAGCTATTTTTTTGTTATCTACATTTCTGTTTCTTGGGAAGGGGAGCACTTGCCTTTGGTTCCTTTCTCTTTTTTTTAAGGTTTTTTGTTGGCTCTTGTGGCCTTTATTTTGAAAGTAGTTTGACAAGAAAGAGGGTTATGAGAGAGGGGGAAGACATGTGTCAAATGTTGCCAGGCTGGGAATTGAACCTGTGACCTCTGGCATGAGGACTAAGGCCTCAATACATGGGTTGTGTTTTTGCCCCTGCGCCACCACAGCACCCCTGCCTTTGGTTCCTTTCTGGAATAATATCCAGCAGTATGCAGACAATGGACTTTCTTAGCCAGTGTTATGGTCAGGAAGGCCCTTGACTTGCACTACCACTACACACTATTGTGCAAGAGTGATTGATAACCATTTTAAGTTCTACATAACACATTCTTGGGCAATTGAGGAATTCAAGGCAGGAATTCTTTTTGCCTTTTCCACAACAACTGTGAAAACAGTTCAGTTTTCCATTTAAGGTAGGTGTAGCACTGCACTGTATATCCATTGTTCTTCTTAACATAAAACAGTCTATAGAGACTTAACCATTTTCTCCAGTTAGGAAAAAGTACACAAATGTTGCTGTCATTTGAAAAGTAATGCAGAGGCATTGATAGCAGTGGAAAATGTAGATTAACTGCAACTCATTTCTATTACAGTATTTACCAATATCGTGGCATAGTTTTCTTATATTGTTGAGACCTAGTAAACATCAGATCATTTTTGGTTAAACTCTGTGAAAATTTATCTTGGAATGACTATTTCAAGTTTCAGCCATCCCCAATTCCTACATGGTATGCCACACATTTGACAATGTACAGCTTTGGTGACAAAAGATTGCATGACAATGACTGTACCTACATCACATTAAGAGTTGTTCAACCTACTTGTAGTTATCTTATGACTTATGATCTCGTTGGGTGGTGACCACAGAGTCTTGAGCATTCCATAGCCTGAAACCCCTGGTCATCAATGGCAGCAAAACTTCTGCTGTAAATGTTGCGGTGCACTTTGCAATTGGCTTTCCTTTTCTGAGTTAGGTTGAAGCTTTAACTTGCTTACTTGATGATTCTATGCTGAGAGTGGTAGGTATGATAAAAGTTTGCAGTGTTTTCAGCTGTTTTTCACAGCCTACATATTGTGCCTCTTGTCCAAGGAATTTTCTTTAAGGTGCAGAGGGTACTGCCAGTACCCATGTGACTTTATGCGATCACCCTATATTGTGTGGGCCTGGCCTCACAATTGCAAGCTTTTAGGTTCTGTTTTTGCATTGTCAAAATTAAGTTATCAGTTACAGTAAATGTCTGCCTATTCGTGGTCGAGTATTCACAAATTTACGTATCTGCACATTTTTCTGGAACATGGCTCCAAATTGTTCACGGAAACTTGCCTACGGGTGGATTGTTTTGTAGAGCATATCTCAACTATTCAAAACAAAATGCTGCATGGAAAGCAACATTTTAGCACTGCACTACTGAGGCGTTATTGGCTGGCATTTGCACAGCACCCAATCCAGAAGCATGATTTGTTTTTCTTGTCACTGATTGTCTGTACCCCAAGAGCAGTGATTAGGAACACCATATCAGCTTTTGTGGTAGTGCCAAGACTGCTTCTACTGTGTATGTTAATGCCTATCATGGTATATGTTCTGTTTGAACCATTAAAATAGGCAGTCATAAGAGTTTCCAGGGGGACCTCGAGGATTTTAGCTATATTTAGCCATATTTTAGCTGTGTTAATGTGACTTTGTCTTCTGCTTATCCAAGATCAGGATGTGGTAACAGGTCCAAGAGGGAAACCCAGACATCCCTCTTACTGGGGACACTCTTTAGCTCACTCTTGGGGATCCCAAGCTATTCTTAGGTCAGATGGAAAATATAGTGCCTCTAGTGAGTTCTGGGTCTTTCCAGGGGTCTCTTCCTACCTCCAAGGGTTTTCGGATCATTTGAGCTTTGGTGACAAGCTCAAATTGTGTGTTATGTCACCATAAGACGCAATCTTATAATCTTAGCACTACTGCAGCATTTAATGTCCACAGTCATGCAGGGGTTATAGCCAATCAGTGGTAAGACAAATTAATAGTAGCCCTGGATTGGCTGCTTTGAAAATGTCAGCCAGTAGAGTATCAAGTAGCATTGCTTATAGAGATTTCAGCTTCCTAAATTGCATTTTCTTTTGAATATTTTTGTGGTACTCTACAAAAAATTTGTGGCATGGCAAATTTTCCACTAATAATTTGAACTTGCGCTCCATTAAAAAATAAAATCAATGGAAATGTGTATCTAATACCAAACCGCGAATAAATGGGGATCCACTGTAATTTTAATTTCTGTTCATTAAAAAAAAACTGACTGATTTGTTTCTTTTTGTATGCTTTCAAATGTTCACGAGTTTACCTGACATTCAAAAATGTATTTCATCTGTCTGTTGTTATTGTAATCTGAATAAGCTTTTCTTTTGTCTTCCAGGTCATGGCCATGGAGGTGTCATGTCTGACAGGTGTTGATGAAGATGAAAAAGATGCTGATTCTGAAATTCAGTCCCTCATGCTGCTGCAACCTGTGAAAATGGCGCAAGATTCGGCCTCTTGCACCGATTCTTTTGACACGCCATCTTTGCATCAAAACAATGTCCTAGATGTTCTGTCCAACTCGGATATGTTGTCTCCAATCGGTTTGGCGAATGGACCCTCTTTGCATCAGGCTACTCAAGCTCATGAACTTCACTGCATTACCTCCGAAAAAGACGAGGAAAAGAGCATCACCCAGCTAAAGACTGTGCAGGAAATCGACAGTCCTGGAATTTGGGGATTCGACACAGAATCAGCAGAGAATTCATTGGACGATTTCAGCAGTGCCAGTGACCTCAACTGGGACCCTCACAAAGAGTTTATGCAGTTTCTTTTGGAGAACCACAATGATTCCCCTGCAGAGGAGCCAAAAGAGGAAGTTGGTCTTGCCAACAGTCAAAGGAGAAGGAAGAGGAAGATGGACATGGTGGTAATGGTGGATCCTTCAGAAGATCTATACCCGGATCTAAGCCCCAAAACATCTGAGAAATCGTCTGATGCTGAAGGCTACGTAGACTCTGGTCATGTTAGAGACATCGCTAAACCACAGAAGCTGCCCACGCCACAGTCATCTACAGCAGATGTAGTACCTAAGTATCCAAACGGAACAGTAAAGGTCATTAAGCAAATTCTGTACAAAACACCTGCAAGAAGTTCACATGGGAATAACATAAATGATAAACATTCAACACTAAAAGGGCGGCTGAAAGTGAATTCTCAATCACAGGGGAGACCATTGCCGTTCCCTTGCTCAAAATGTAATCTGGTGTTCAAGAAGGAGCATCGCTTGTTTAATCATATGAAGTCTCACAATGACCCCCCCAGTTATCCAGCAAAACCCTTTATATGCAGAGAATGTGGCAAATGTTTCAAACAAAGCAATTCACTAATTGACCACATGTCCACCCATGAAAAGAAAACGAGACTCATGGAAGAAGAAAGAGATGCAATTGACAAGAAAAAAGAAGACGCAAAGTTATTCTGCCCTCAGTGTCCATTTGGTACAAGCTGCCCAGACTCTTTTGTTCAGCACGCAAAAACTCATGAAAAAGACAAAAGAAGGTTTAAATGTGACAAATGCAGTTACAGAACCGTGACTGACCACGATCTTAGGAGACATAGCGTTATGCACCACACGGTTATTAGAGTTAGAAAAAGAGTGCGGAGGGATGATAATGATATGTACCCTTGCGAAATTTGTTCCTATAAAGCTTTTGGCAAGCAAGTTTTTGTGAATCACTTAATCCTTCGTCATCAAATGTCTTTTGAGGAATACACAAGAGCACAGAAAGAGGAGACAAATGCACAACAGTCCAGGGACCGCAAGTCACCTGGGCGTAAAACTCAATTCGAAGATGCAGAGTTTACGTCAAAAATATCAGTTGAAGACGTACCCGACGAGTCCAGTGGAATTTCTGACCTGTTCAAAAATAGCAAGTTTAGGCGAGATCCCAAGTCTCAGTTGACAGAATCAAAGCTTGACAAATCGATTAACGTTCTCTTGTCTCGTCAGAACCATAGAAAGACAGGCGACGAGCAAAGGGATGAAAGCAATAACTCTAGCACAAATGATTATTATTCCAAAAAGGACAAAGACTGTTGTGACGAGTCACAAGAAATGACGTCGGTCAAGGTTGAAGAGCCTGCTGGACCACAACATAGTCCTAACTTTAACCTGGAGCACTCACCAGTCAAAAAGTCTCAGTCTAAACGAAAAATGTCCACCCCATATCGCAACACCTCCGACCAAGACTCATGTTTCATTTTACCAAAACCTTCGCCTAGTCCTAAGAAAGTTAGCTCAGAAGATGCGTCAGACCATGATGAAAAGGACATTTTCCCAGTCAAAGAGTCCGAAGCCAACGGTAATCATTTTAGCGATGTGATCAAAAAAGAAAAGAAACACATAATATACACATACAGTAGGAGGATGTCCATGAGAGGTGCTCTACAGGCGTCGAAAAAGCTGTTTGAGAAAATCAAGACTGAAGAACAGGAACAGAATGAGGTTGAAATCAAAGAAGAATGCATTGAAACCGAGGTATTTCAAGAAACATTTGAGGCCCACCAAATCCCATTGGGGGAATCCCCCTCAGACGATTTGTCAGAGGCAGAAATGGACACCAAGAAGTGTCCGTACTGCCCTGCTGTTTTTGAGTCAGGAATTGGACTGTCCAATCATGTGCGTGGACATCTTCACAGGGTTAGAGTGAGCTATGATTCACAGCATGGTGGGTCTCCACAGGAGGTTGGTTATCAGAACAAAAGACCACGAATCCGGCGGAAGAATTCAACATTACAGCGACTGAAAAAAGGTATTATTTGTGCATGTCTTTTTATTTAAAAAAAAAAATGAAGTCAAACAGTTTGTTATAACAATGTTAAACAAGTAAATGTGAAATAACCACACTTTGAGCAGCAGTAAGAGAGACATAGTGAGAAGAAAAGAAGAAAATATTGAGCGAAAAGGCAAAGACGGATGGTTTGATTTCATATTTAGTGGAATTTTGCAATAATTTGCTGTCAACAAGGTGTACTTTCATGTGAAAGCTAGTGATAAACTTGGATAAATTAAAAGAAAAAAGAACTCTGCTGTGTTTATTTCTTGACTGACCTCCAACTGCTCAGTCAAGAATGTTGGGGTCTTATCCTGAGAAGAAATGAATCTTACACTTTACCAAAACCTAGCTCTGTTGGGAGCAGCTAGCATGTCTACCAACAGAAAAAAGTGACTTGACATCATCATTTCCTGTAAACAAATAAAGTTCAGTTTTTGTGGTTATGTTTTATTCCTGCATTTGGATGTGCGATGAATGTCCCTGGTCACATATTTTTAAAGGTTTTATTGGCGGGAGTAGCCTTTATTTGAAAGAGTTCAGAAAGGAACGTGGGTGATGAAAGAGGGGAAAGACAGGCGGCAAATGTCACCAGGCAGGGATTCGAACCTGTCCTCAACGCGGCCCACAGTCGCTTCATGTGGGCTATGCTTTGCCCCTGTGCCTCCACAGCATCCCTGGTCACCATTTGTTTAGTTTTCTACGCAGGCCACAGAGTTTATACTAAATTATTTCATGCATTTCTTTCCAGCTTAAGGAGTAACTGTAATGAAGGAATTCCACCGTCTTGGATTGTCATCATAGATGGGTTATGCTATCTTTGATGAGCCATGATTAATGACAATATTCAAAGCTGTCTTGGTGGTGCAGGTGGAAAAGCCAATGAATAATTCTATCATCAGTCAATACGAGACTGGATTCAACTGGGGTCTGAAGAAAACATTGTGTTCTTGTGGAATCATTAAGGCTTTCTCTAGCTAGCACAGCCATTTTTTTCTCTCCAGAAAGTTACCTAGAACTCACATGTCATAGTCAAAGTCTTACTTTGTTATAGTGCATCTGTAGTAAATGCTAAATTTCTATTCTTAGCACATGCTAGTAGTAGTATCCAAGCCATAACATTAAAATAATGTTTTCACTTTTACCTTCTTTTCTCCCTACAGCACTACAGGAAGATTCAGATTCCGAAACTGTGAGGACCATTCACTCTTGTCCATTATGTGGGGACTCATTTGACAACAGAACTGGACAGTCCAACCACATACGAGGTCATCTGAAAAAGCTCGGAAGGAACTTTTCTACAAAGACCAAATCCCCATTAATTTTACTCCGTGAGCTGATGCGCGACAAGAAGGAGTGCCAGCGGGCCTTTCAGATTCTGGGAAAAAGACGAAACCATTTCCAGTACGGTGCTTTGCCAAAGCTGCCCATCGTCAATCGCTTCGCCTCTTCTCAGATGGGATTCCCAAAAAGTCACTCGGTTCCAAACCATTGCACTGATGCCAAACCACTGATGCCCTTTTCTTTAGCAGAGGGCAAATCTGAAAGCGGGCAACTAGAAAAGCTGGATGTTAAGACGTCCCTCTCAGGCACGACCGCCCTGATTGGGATCCTGAAAAAGAGGAAGTGTCAGGAAGATGCAAGACAAAAGGGATCCTCTCAGATGTCAAGAAACGGTTTACCAGTTTCGTCGAATCCTGAGGAAAGTTCAGGATCAAAAGTTGTGTCTTCACTGCCAAACTCAGTACCTGGTGGTAAGTAACTCAAACAGAAGTAAATGGGTTAGAGGGAAAATGAATTTATCCTTATTCAAAATGTATTATTGTAGAAGAAAAGATTTGTTAGCGATATTACCACCATTGATTATTTTTGTTGAAGTAAGGCGTCATCAACATACAGGAGCAGTTTCCTGAACACTGATCATCAGAATGGGATCAAAACATCTTTATATTCCAATCGAAATGTATTTATTTAAAAGGGACATGCACATTAATGGATATTAGTAACGCGTGATGTAAATATGCTGACTTTAGCAAGACCGCTAATTTTCATCTGCTCTCCATTAGCAGATAACCCAAGTAAATGGGTTAAAGAGAGTAAAATCTCCCATGTTTAATAATTAGCACAATACAGGTAATACGTTAATCCAGTTCAAATCTGTATCCATGTTATTCACAAAGCACATTTAAATGAATGTTTAGCCAAAGCGTTGTTACAATACCGAAATAGATCAAAGACACAAATAAATGTAAACAATGAAAGCTAAATGAAATGTTCCACAGACTGTAGTAAAATAGAAACAAACAAATCATGTCACTCTTCAAAAGCCACTGAAATTAGTGTTTTTAAGGGAGACTTGAAAACATCAAGAGAAGAAGCCTGTTTAATATGTAATGGCAGCTTGTTTTTGTAGTTTTGGAGCTTCAGCCTAGTTTAAACCACCAGAAGCTGATCTTAGGGCCTGTGGTGAAACATAAGGCTGAAGCAGGTCAGAGAGGCACAGAGGAGCTCTGATCACCACGTATGTTAAAGTGTCATGTTCACAAAGGGGATAAATCAGATCAATATGTCCTTATATGGAAGCGTCTAAATAGAAAATAGCACAGAGATTAATAAAAAAAACAAAAATTCTCAACATTTGAAACAACAAAAAACAAATTTACTAGCATGATTTCTTTATTAGTCTGACCCGCTTTAGCTGGGGGAAGGGAGAGGTTATATTACACCACCTGGAAGTCGTAAAAGGATCTTTTTTTCTTTTTTTTTTCAAACCTGAAAACAGAATATAAAATAACTTTTACATTCAGTTGTAACGTTACAAATTGCCCCAAACAAATCAAGAATGCTCAGAATTATTCCAGATATCTCAAGCTCGATTGTTTATTGTTTATTCAAGTCTAAAACAATACAGAAAGTTGGACACAGAAATTTGAAAAATGTAAAAACAAATTAAATCAAGTTCAAACATTATAACCTCTGTGTTCTACCAGAAATACAGACGACTCTACTGCAGGTCATTTCATTTAATCAGACCAGCAGTGGGAAAATGCTCAGCTTATGTAACAACTGCATCAAATGCTTGGAGATCTGCAAGGACACAGACCAGGTTCTCCACTGACCAGAGGAGTCAGCCTCCAAAAAAAAAAACAACACATTGAAATGGTCAATTTTAGTGTGGTGGGTTTCAAATTAAAAGCACTGTTAAATAGCAGATGGTTTGTTTCCAGTGATTCTCATGCATCACTGCCCACTGAAGTGTAAAACACACACCGCCCTTTATTCAACCAAACTGGTGCTTGTTAGCGGCTGTGCTGGTTGCTGAGGGACCGAGGGAAGAAGTTTGAATCTTTTTTTTTTTTTTTTTTTTCTTCCAGGCTTTCAGTCTGATCTCGGGTCAAATCTATCAGGCTGTCAAAGGAAAACCACTACATTAAATTTACCAGAGACGGTAAAGAATAAACAAAAGTAAAAGAGGATTTGGAGAATTTAGACTCGTTTGCCAAGTTTTCCTGAACAAATGATCCTGAAGCCAGGCACTTCTTTTTTAATAAACATGCACTGTTCTACAGGCAACCGTCAAGTCAAAGGCAATAACACTTTAACTGTCCTTAAAAATGTTTGTATGAACTGCTATTAATATTTTGAATTGAGAGGGATTGAAGCTGAGGTGTGCAACTTTTGTAACTTTTTTCTTTTTTTTTTTTTTTACATATTTGTTAAAACTATCAGCATTTTGTGATGATATGAGACAGATAAACTGTGAAAAAAAATCTATCTCAGTGCTAAGACCCTCCTCCTGGCTGTGATTGGTTGTGTCTGACCAAGCGAAGTATTTATGAAGTTAACACATGGAGAAGGCCGAGGAGCTGAATTTTTTTTTTTACAGATTATTTGTCTCACACTATCCTATCACACAAAATGGTGATAAATTTAGCAAATATTAAAAAAATAAAAGTTATGTGCCATAGCTTTAAGTGTCAGACATCCACTTTTGACTTGATTCCCTTTGACTATACCAGATATTCACTGCTCAACCATTTCAATTCCCTCCCTACAGTGGCCATGGAGAACCAACAAATGGACTATAATTTCACTTTTAAATCATAAAGTGTTGTAAAGTGTTAAATACTGATGATTTTGCCTTTTCTTTCTTAAACCAATTAATTGAACTTATTTTCTACTACACTACAGTACGGCATCGTCAGCATAAAGTAGTAGAATGAGATGGAAACCTCCACAAACCATGTTTTAAAAATGTTCAACAATGTTTTGCTTGTCATCTGTGTCTTTTTACAGAAAAGGGTGAATTCAATAGGAAAGTGTGCATCCACTGTAATGCAACTTTCCACAGTGGAGTTAGCCTGTCCAATCACCTTCGGGCTTTTGCAAAAAGACAACAGATTGCCTTACTGGAAGGGACCAGTAAGTTCAGCTTTAAACATGACTCATTTACATTTCTAACTAACTTATTGTGTGTCCACCTCACACAACAAGTCATCTTTGCACATTTTGAATGTATCTGTATTTGATCCATACTGCCTCACCCCAACAATGTTTAAAGATAGCATACACCACATACTCAGCAATATCAGTTTTTAAATACTTTTAGCTGTTTTTTATTTTATTTTTTTAGAAAACAGCGGTGGTGGATTCTAAAACGCTAATCATAAACATTAGTTCCGCTAATGCTAAAGTGCTACACCATGGTGGCATTTAGCTGAACCTTACATTAAAATGGTAACCTCAATTCAAGGTATATCTTCCTTTGAAAGACTACGACCCTTGAAGAATTCTTACCAACACAGATGTAAAACTCTTTTCAACTGAAAGTTTACAAAACAGCCAAGTAAATTGGCACTTTAGAATTTGTTTAATTTAGAAAAACCTCAGCCGCTAAAGTTAGCAGAAGCGCTAAACAAAAAAGAAAAATTGCAGAACTGGAAAACAGAGTTCACTTTTAATCGAGGAGAGAGTCCCACGGTTCAGATTTTTTTTACCTTCATTTTTCAATTTGACATGACACATCCATGTTTTATAGATGAAATTACCCCAGAGCCATACAGTTTTAAAGGTTCTGTGAAGAATGTCTTCTTGAAGTCAGAACCAGCATGTTACAAAACTCTAAAGTAAAAGAGAACCAGTCTAGCCAGACTAGAAGTGGTGTGACAACAACTGAGGCAACTTTGGTTGACTCGACGTGAAGCTCAGCAGCAGTGTTATGAACAACCTGCGAGTATTTTGGACCTTAACTTTGCATTATTTCCAAAGTGGCAAAAACAGGAGCCACCCAAAGATTGGGCCTGACTGTCTAACTTTAAACAAAGTTTAAGTAAATGTTCTTAATAGAAGATTTAAATGGCGTCACATTTCTGCCAAAAATCCAGAGGAGCAGATTAAGCAATCACAGTAGTGCATATCGTCACCTTCATAAAGTAATAACATTTTTTGCCCTTAAGATCTTTTAGAAAGAACAAGGGGATTTTTTTTTTGTTGCTAAAATCACTTGTAAAAAATAATAAAAAAAATAGATAAAAATGGCTGAGACCATTGTTGTAGAAAGGTGACACTATATTAATTGAGAACACTCACCATCCTGAAACAAGGAAGCAGGAGAGATCCAGACAGAGATCTGTGAGCAAACAATGTGTGAAATGTGTGTATCAAAGCTCCACCATCGACTGATTATTATAGTGTTCATTCATAGCAAGGCTGCGCTGTAATCTGACCCATCACTCTGTGGGTTTAACTGGAATTCTCGTCTTGCAGCAATTCAGTGTAAAGCGGTCAGGACGCGTTCAAGGCCCGGTTTGAAGAAGAAGACACTGCCCTTAGCCCAGAGTCCAGAGGAGATGTACAGGCTCACCTGCAGGCAAGTTTGTTCTGCCTTTTCAAAAGCTCTGCTGTATGACGGCATATTGGGGCCATTGCTGATGGAAAAGGGGAAAAAAACAACAACTCCGTAAATAATTTCTGAGCTCCTAAAGTCAAAAATTTTGCAAGATGAAACAGAAATTCTGAGATAAAGCTCAGAAATATACCTGTATTTTTCTAGAAAATTTCATAGATCTCAGTGTTCTTGTTTTTTAAAGCTAATTTTTTAATTTTCAGAGCTCAGAAATGTCCCCTTTTTCTAGGAAATTTCTGAGATTAGTCTAAATGTTTCAGAGGTTTGTTCTAATACATTTTTGACTCTTGGAACTCAGAAGTTTACTTTTTTTTAGGTGATTTCTGAGATCTCAAACTTTCCTTGTTTTTATTGCACATTTTCAACTTTCGGAGTTCATAACTTTAGTTTTTTTTTAGAACAGATTCTTGTAGCGTCATTTTGTAGTTCAGAAATGTCTGGGTTTTATGTAGAAAATTTCTGAGATCTTGTTTTTTCTAGAAAAACTCAGATGAAGTTGAAAATGTATTAGTTATTGTAGAGGAGAAATCTACTTCTCTTTTGTTTGCTATCTACAATGACCTCAGCTCTCCTCCATGCTCTTGGACGTTAAGCTGTTTTCTTGGAGTAAAGAGGAATTCACCTTCTGTTCCTCTCCAAAGGTTCTGTGACCTCGTCTTCCAGGGTCCGTTGTCAGTCCAGGAGGACTGGATCAAACATTTACAGAGACACATTATGAACACTGGTGTCCCTCGCACTGGGCTCGGCATGGCTGAGGTCACCTCGCTGTCCACAAACCCCCCCACCCTGAAGACGGACGAAGACGGCTCTTCGCCGGTCGCCAACGCTGCCTCATGAGGCCAAAGGGGACCTTTTTCTAGATTTCACTAGATTGTATGTACGTGTACATTGGATGTTTGTTCACTTACTTTTGTTTTTAAAGTCAATGAAATAATGGCCAAAAGGACAACGCAGCCCCAATGTTTTAGACATTGCGCCTGTTTGAACATTTTGGACAGATGAGAAAATATTATTTTGGAATATTGTTACCTTCGTCTCTTTTTACATGGTCCATTTATGAGGAATTAAATTCCAAATGGATAAGACTCCTATTATTTTATGCAGTAATGTAGTGTTGGATCCATTTCTAAAGAAGACAACTTATACCTCAGACTTTTCATGGTTTTAGTCCGTTTTAGTCCAGATCCGGGAGCCGTCGTTGGTCCTCTTAGAAAACACATTTTTCTTTTTCGCGTCTCAACAAGACCCAGTAAACACACTCTTATCAGGCCAGAGTTTAGAGCGATGACACTTTTTTTTTTACTTCAAGAGCAACAAAAAAAAAAAGAGAGAGAAAAGAAAGTCTGCAACCTTTTATAATACAAATAAAGTGTTTTATAAAATTTCAGTAACTGCATTGTTTTTAACTAAATACAATAAAATCTGAAAGTAGGTGAGAAAAAAACGCCCTAATGCGCACAAACCACGCAGTTCATGCCCTTCCTTCATGTTACCTATATTTAATGTTTCAATATACTGTTTTGAAATAATTTAATTTGAAATGTACTATATCACAGATACAATGCGTAAACATTTGTGTTGTTCTAAATAATGATAATAAAAAAAAAAACAGGAAAACTAACTGATGACTTTTTCTAATAATTTCTGTTATGAATAAAGAAAATGTAGAAAAATGACAGTATTTTATTGAGATTATGACATGTGGAAGTGATATTGATGAGATGACGTTCTGTGGAGTTGAGTGTTCTTCAGCTGAGGAGATCCTTAACCATGGAGTGATTTCATTCAAACGGGCAGGCTCCCTGAAACAACACCAACAGTTCAGTTGTTAGATTTAGTACAGTATTGATGACATGAACGTCATTATGTGTCTGTGATCCATACAGGACCCTTCAAACAAGCTGCTGAGTTTCATCACAGCTGAATAAACTGAAACATACTTCAGACTTATTCTTTTATCCCATAAAACATTTATGTTCTGACACTTTGCAATGTTAAGGCTAAGGAGATCTACTGTATATTATTAAAGACTAATAAATTAAGAAGTTTCTTATTTTTACTCGAGGGTAAAAAAAAATAATTACAATCTAAAAACTACATTTTTCAGATTGGGGGTGCATGTGTGCTAGCTTTCTATATCCTTGTGGGGACCTGTTTCTGTCTACAATGTGGGGTTGTGGGGACCAAAGCTCCTTATGGGGACATTTTCTTGGTCCCCATGAGGGGAAATACTGTCTTTGGATTAGGGGTTTGGTATGTGATGTTACGGTTCGGGTTAGGCTGTAGAAAATGAATCTAAGTCAATGTAAAGTCCCCACAAGACATGAAAACACAACTGTGTGTCTATCATGGGGAGGGGGCTGCTCTGTGAGGCAGAAGCCAGGAAACTTCAGCTCTGAGGAGGAGCTGCACCTTGAAGGCGGAGCTATGTCCACCTGGGCATTTTGCACAGCTGAATGGTTGCCAAGGAGATTAAAGGATTTCTCAAACATGTATGAAAGAATCAAGGCAACACTCCAGGTATTTTTTTGATGAGGGAATAATAATGTAAGATAAGGTAAAACTCAAAAGTCAATTTTACATATATTTTATAAATATTTTCAATTCTACCCCTCTAATAAGCTGGGCTGGTCTAAATACCTTTAGGAAGAGTTCAAACTGCGGCTGCAGCTTCTTGAGCATGGCTTCTGCTTTGCTGAGGCAGGAAAGTCTCTGCTGAACTTCAAACCCCTGATGGGAAACAAAATAATCAGCCAGTGGAAAACCTTGGAGACGTTGAAACCAGCTGGTGTTGCTGGATGTGTCGGCAGGGGCTGGTCAGTCAGTAGCCTCACCTTGGTGTTGGTCAGGTGTTCCAGTGAGGAGACGTGGGCCTGCACTTCGGCTGCAGATGTGGACACGTGAACCTTACAGGCCGCACAGTGAAGCATTTCCACCTTGGTCATGTGGTGGTTCTCCTGCAGACCTGGGGACGCCAACAACCACAACCAGATGGAGTAAGAGCGGGCCAGCCAGGTCTCATTCCCGACAGCAGTAACATGTTTACCTGGAAGTGCTTCTTCCTCTACGGCTCGGCTACAGTGCTGGCTTTTGTACACCATGATTTCCTATTGGGAGAAAAATACCTCCTACTAATCAGATTTTGTTTTTATTTTTATTTAAGACAGATATTTTGAAACTAGGGTTATTTAACATGAGGATACATGGATGTTCTCTCACCTGTAGAAATGCTATTGCCATATCGTCGTAGCTGCTGCTGCGCTGGATGTGCTCCAGAGTGTCCCAGTGGGTTCGGCTGTCCAGATGTTCCTCCAGCTCCTGAGCGTTGGACAGCTCTACGTCACAGAGGTCACAGGTGATGGGACACCTGGAACACACATGTTAAACCAAACACACCCTCACAGAAATTCAGGTAAAAAAATCAGCAAATTTTGGCACTAATGCATAATTGTAAGTTTATTGAAAATTTCAAGCAAAAAATAAATTAATAAAAAAAACAGTCAGACCCATTGGGGTTTAACTCTCCCGTGGTCTTAAGAGACAGGTCCACTGGACCCAGAAAGCTTTTGTGTGGGGGCTCAGAGTACGAGGTTTGTTCTGTGTGTGTGGTTTCGGGAACTGACGGTCTAAAGGGAAAACCTCCCGCCTCACTACTGGGACATTTGCCGTGCTCCTCCTGAGCATTCAGGGTAAACTGATTCTAATCCCACTTGCAGGTAGCAGTATTTCTCACTTCTACTCCGTCTTACTTAATGTCAATCTATAGTCTGTGATTAATATGGAAAGTAACAAAAATTGAGCTATTTAAAAGGGCAGCATTATGTATTTTCTAGGCGTATATTGCCATTTTATAGTGCAGTGAATTAAGTTAACTTCAGTTGTTAAAAACTGTATATATTAACAAAATTTCACTTTGTTATTTAATACTTGAAATTGGGCTTCTGTCTCTTTAAAAACTCCTGCTCTTTCTCAAGCTCTGCCTTCAGGTCATCACAACATGACTCCTCTATTAACCCTTTAACAATGTTTTTACCGGTGTTACACTGGGAAGTAGCTCTGTATAATGAGCCCAGCAGGTGTTTGCTAATGGCTGCTGTCTAGTCTGAAGGAGCCAAGTGTGGGAGTCATGGGGGAGGGCATGAAGCTTGGAAACTGCGGCTCAGAGAGGAGCTGCGACTCGAAGAGTTTTAAATAAAACCCACTGCACGTCCAGAGCAATCTGACTAGGGACTACAACTCATCTGAATACAACCTAATCTCAGCACTCTTTCTCAGCCAGCTGTTCCTCTTCTGGAGGTTTTCTGGTCAGAAGAAACCAAACCAGAACTTTTTGGTCCACATAGAAACAGGCTGCGTGTGGCAGAATGCTTAGGGAGGGTTTATGGACAGATCCAGGATGAAATGGTGGTGGTCTGCCTTTGAGCAGAACAATAATTTCCATTACCACCTCCAAGTGTTTAAATGGCCCAGTCAAAGTCCAGAACTAAAACCAGTTGAGAATCCAAGATGTTTTCCAACTCTATGACTGAGCCTGAGTTATTTCACAAAGACCAAGGAGGAAAAGTTCAAATCTATTGATGTGCAAAAGTGACCTGCAACTGGAGCAAACAGAACACTTAATTTGTGAAAAGAAAAAATCTAAACCATTAAGCTTCTTCAACTCCAGTATAACAGGCCAGGGGTCTGCAACCTGAGGCTGCAGAGCCACAAATGGTTCTTTGGACCTTCCATGGATGCACAATAGAAATCTAAATTTTTAGATCTATTTTTTGTCTTTAGATTGAAAACACTTTAAGAAGAAAATGCATCTTTTCTTTTTACTATTTCACAAAGTTTCGCATTTTTCTTTATTTCCCCAACATGAAAATAGAAATAAGACAGCAACTCTTTAAAAATGATAACAAAATTCAATTCTTATAGTAGATACTTACCATTTTTTCCAACAGACCCTGGTTAAAGGCATACTGTTGTAGGTCTAACATATGATATTCCAATCAGATGAATGGAGGTTTGTGTGGTAGTTTTTTTGTTTTTGTTTTTGTTTTTTTTTTTGTGTTTTGGGTAGTTTTAGAGCAAACAGCTTCAATGATGACATGAACCTGCCTGGTGCTTACTTGTTCAGTTTAGCATTTTCCTCTTTAGTCCTGATGAGCTTCGGAGGAGGCGCTTCTTGGTCCAGTCCTGTTCAAACACAAACACAAAAAGTCATTACAAGCAATAACGTTTTTTGTTTTTTTTATTAAGGATGCAATTAATTATTTTAGTAGTTATTCAATTATTGTGAGAATCAGGTAAAAAGATTAACATATTCTGATGTTTTTCATCAAACAATGCAAACAATTTATTCCCTTTTATGAAAAGGAAAATCAAAAAATTTTTTGTCTAAAATGCAACAACAGCATTTTGGGGGGAACTATTCCTCATTTGTAATAAAAACTGCGTCTGCAGCCAAATAAATCCTTCTAACATCAACATGGTATTTCTGCTTGACTTAACATCAGCACAGTGTAGTGATTCATTTTGGATCAACTGATAATTGGATATTAATAGGTGCTTAATAAGAGATGTTTTCTTTTACAGAACGAACTATGATAGGCTGAAACTCTGGCACTTGCAGAATAAGAATTTTTTTAATCTTAAATGCAAAATGTAAACATTTTTCTACTGTTTAGGCTGAATTGCTGATCTGTGTTGTTCTTTGAGCAAATGGCCTTTTTTGAGTCTGTAGCAATTAATTGATTAACAAACTAGTT
This sequence comes from Poecilia formosa, assembly GCF_000485575.1. NCBI lineage: Eukaryota > Metazoa > Chordata > Actinopteri > Cyprinodontiformes > Poeciliidae > Poecilia > Poecilia formosa. Next base: position 558,281 of record NW_006800169.1, on the reverse strand, counting down.
GATTATTTCAAAAATTGATTCGAATCATGTCAGCTTTATTTTTCATATAATTATTTTTGGACTCATGTGCAAAGAGCTAACGAGTTCACCTCTTTCTACATATCCCAGCTGTTGATGGTCTCGCTTTAACCGAGATGGAGACACCCTGAGGGGGGCGGCCATCTACAGAGAGAGAAAAGACCAACTTGTTATTACAGCAAGAAACACACACTCTTTAGGGTAAGAATAAATGTTTATATTTAAAAAAAAGAGCACGAACAAAAAAAACATGCTCTGTGAAACTTTTAGAAAACGTTAAGCGCTACCTCTCTTGGATAATCAGGAAGAGGTTTCCTCTCCCCTCCGCTGGTCCTCAGTCCCCTGAAGGATTCGGGAATAGTCTGGGAGGAGGAGCCATGACTCAGTCTGTCAGGACTGTGGATTCTTGCCTCCAAGTGTCCATTTGGGAATTCATAACCCGGACGGTCCAGTAGTTTACTGTCTGGGCTGTAAGCCCGGCTTTTAGCCAGAACATGCCCTGGACTCAGATCTCGGCTGTCTGTGGGTCTGGCTGTCTGTGGAGCCATCCGTCTTTCAAGCGGACGGTTCGCCACTGTTGACGACTCCCAGCGCCTGGCATCTCTATCTGGAGACGGGCGCTTGCATCTCTGGCTGCTGTCCTGAACAGCAAGGGGCAGCTGTGGCATCTCAGGCTCAGAGTCTGACGACAGAGGGTCGTTGGGGTCATACAGCTCAGTCCTACGAGTAACAGGAGGAGAAACTGTGAGAATAGCTTCTAGGAGCAACCCAATTTTAACCACCAGGTGAAACAAAATGGATGCTGTGATGCAACGATTGAGGCACAGAAGACTCGCCTTGGAAAAACATTCAACACAATTTGAACGAGTACTGCTCTCCTCACCTCGTTTCAGAACTTGGACTTTTGTCCTCAGATTTCTCATTCTGTTTGTCGATCGGCTGGAAGGAGGATTTCCATTTGTCAACAGAAGCATCTGCTGCAAAATGCCAAACAAACCTTAAAAAAGCTATTCTATAAAAACTGTCATGTGTAACTTCTTTTCTAGTCCTGCTGTAAAGCTAGCAATGACATCGAGGCTGCTTTTCATGCTGTGAATTACAGCAGGACTAGGTCTATATCTGTATCTTCAAATATATGTGAACACTTTTGCATTAAAAAGAAATTAAATGAGTAAGTTGACGTTTCACTTTTTTATTATTATTATTATTTTTTTAAATCATAAGAGGTGTTGCCTTATGGGAAAAAAAATATTTTCTCCTTTATGTCTCATCATTATCCCCCAACCTTATATTTTGAATGGCCTAGGCTGGGTGTCCTAAACCTTTTAAATGTTAAAATGTGTATGCATTTGAATTTACTTAAAAATAATAATTTCTCAAACATAAGAATATATGAGATAACAGCCATGATCATGTTTATTTTGGTTTAACACTAACCTAATGACCGGAAAGAGTCTGAATGTACCAAGCATTACCTTCAACTTTTTGGGGCTGCGTCTTAGAAGCCATGTCCGGTGTTCCTGAAATTCGCTTCATAGCTTCTATAAAATGCTGGGGGACTCTGGAAAAGGACAGTAAACACATAAGACTGACCCTCAGGGTGCTAGGCAGAAATAACCTAACTGAAATAGGGACGGAAGCTAAGCTAGCGGGGCTAGTTTTAATTTAGCTGTACAGCAAAACAAAAGAACAAAAATGGTTAAGGAGAACCGTTTATTCTGAGCCTTACAACAAGCACCCAGCACTGATATGAAGTAAAAAAATGCTGGGGGCTGGAGGGAAAAGGCCAGTGTTTACAGGAAAAGAAAGCTCGCACCCATTAGCCAGTTAGCTAAACAAATCCCAGAAGACTGAACAGAGCTAATAGTTTGCAAACCTTGGAGCTGGAGCCGGTTTGAACCCCAACGCTGGTGGTGGAAACCTAACGGGTTCAAACGGTTTTTTCTGCATGCGTCTCATTATTCCTGTAAAAAGAAATTCTCGGTGTGTTTTATCAGAAAAGGGTGTCTATGAAATAAGTCTCGCTCACTAATAAACTGCTGTTTTACCGCATAGTCACCGACAGGTGGCTGCAAAACCCAAGCTTGATTCTGTGCCGTGCAAATCACAACCAGACAATCTGTACCGGTGGTTGTGGAGTGACCTCAGACTAAACGCCAGGGGAAATTTCTAAAACAAATCCAACCACAAGAAGAATAGAATAGAATAGAATAGAATAGAATAGAATAGAATAGAATAGAATAGAATAGTAAGGCACAACAAACTGTTCCACAAAACAAGAAACAAAAAAACACCAGCACACTATATATGAAAATGTAAAAAAAATATGTAAGAAAGATGTACCCGTTTACAGTTCTGAAAGGGAATAGGTTAGTAATAGTGGTGTTGGGGGAGACAGCAGTCAAAAGAGCCAAAAGGTACTTTGAATCTGACAAATGAGACTCATCAGGATTTAATTTATTGACTGTATATAAAGTATGTGGTTTCTCTTAAACTTGTCCTTTATCAAAAATATTAGTAGGGAGGTGTGTTTAGGCCATTAAATGGATGAAAGAAAGTAATTGAAACTATAGCCATAATTCATTATTACACCCTGAAAAGGAAGGGTATAATAAATGATGTATTTGAACCTTAAGTTAATATACTAATGAGGATTCTGACTAGCTTTTAAACAGTTAATTACTTTCATCTGGAAATGTGTACTAAATCCTAACCGGTTTGATTTGGATATGCATTCATATTTGATTCCAACCTGGGGTCTTTCAAGGACAGGTAAACAATGACTTCTTTCTCAGAAAGGTAATCTGAAATGTCTGCATAGGCCACACCGATGCTACTGTTCCACTTTAACAGGACTCACGAGATCCCACACACTGCTGATCCCTTCGTTCCTGTAAAATCCTAACCAGGTTTAGAACCATCTAATCTGGTGGGACTCATCCTGACATTGTAAGAAAATATGGATGAGTCAATTTGTTGGTCAAGGTTGGAGAAAAACGATGTGATAAACCTGAGGCCAAGTTTTGCCGTATCACTTAACTTCTGAATGTTTCATAGTGGGGGATTTTCCTTACGAGGTGCTGAGGCCACTATAACATTTTTCACTCTATTTCTAAGCAACACTGAAAGCACAGTCCTGAGTGGCCCTGAAGTCTACAGATTAGACAGGAAATGCAGAGGGCCTTCTAAGAAAAGTCCTGAAGGAGAAATAAGGAAAACTGACACTGATCTTTTGTCTTGTGACACAAATAAGGAATGCTGTAATAACTAAGTCAGTCGTGGATAATTAAAATTGCAAGGTCAAGATGCAGATGTGACCGCCTGGATTCACGAGTGAGTGGAAACTCAAAGCTGCATTACACAACTTTAATTTTTTTTTCACATTTGTTTAAAACTGCCAATGTTGTAAGACAAATCTGTGAAAAAAAGGTGTTCTGCCAACTCTTAGTTATCTTCAGAAATAGACCTGCCACAAACAACCAATCAGAGCCAGGAGGAAGGTCTTAGTGCTGTCAATCACTCTCCTACACACTGTTCACACCCTCCCCCTTTGTCTTTGCTATGCTAAAACTAGCTTTCCACACCAGAGCCTGCCACGAATGCTCAGGCTACTTAGCGTAGCCACTGATGACAAAGTTTCCCTGCAACTGTGAGTCATTTATCCACCATTAGCAGACAACATTGACAGTTTAGACAAATGTGTAAAAAAACTTTACAATTTTTTTTTATAAAAATCTTTTACATCAATAGGTGAATGAATTTAAACCATGGCAACACAAGAGGTTTAGGAGCTAAAATAGTTTGCCTGCATATTTCAGTAAAGAGCAAATGTTCTATTCTGTCCACAACCCCATGTTGGGTACAACCCAAATGAGGAAGAGCAATAACGTTCAGACAATGATGTAGATTTTCTTTTTATTGCCAAATAAAACTGCAGCATGAGATGACTAGCATGATACATGAGCTCTGAAGAACACTTAAAGGGTTACAAAGAGGTACACTTAAAGAATGAAGGCAGACATCATCATCAGTGACTGAGCTAATGATCATTCTCAATCACAGGCTAAAATATTTAAACACGATTTAAAAAGTTAGAGCCAACAAGTTTCCCTTTTATCAGCTCTCAGTCTACACACAGTCATCAGTAAGCGACATTCATATTTTTTTTTATTACATCATAAACCTTTTAGGTACAAACCACAGAGGCCTTAGTGTACAATCTCTACAACAGTGAGGTAAAGGTATTTTTCTGGTGCCGAGTTTTACAACTCTAAGGTCATTCAGTCTGCTACAGAAATGCGCATGAAGAAAATATGAGAAACCAGTTAAAAACCACCAAGACAGGAGGGCTGAGATTTTTTATTCTATTTTTTTTTCCTTTCACTTCTAGAAGAGATTTTAAAATAAAAAATGTTCTGCCAAAGCAGACAGACAAGAAAGCATTCCATTTCATTTTTGGTCTTTTGCTGTGGAGAAACAAATATAGCAGCAGTTAAGGCAAAACAAACAAACAAACAAAAAAAAAACAAGATTATTCCCCATGGTTACAATTATACCTGAGTATCTACAAAGACTATTAAAACAAATCTACATTTAATCACTGGAGCAAATGGTTTTGGTTAAAATAGAATAACAAAGTTACATTTGTGGTTTTTTCCAATGACTTAAAGCTATGAACAAAAAAAATGAAATGAGTATCTTGCAAAACCATTTCCACCTTTGGAACCGCTTTACATTCCGTCACGTTACCACCAGATTCAGTGTATTCCATTAGGATTTTATGTGATGGACCAACAGATAGTGCATTACAATGAAACACGATAGGGAAATGTTTATCAGAGATTTTTTTTTTATCATCAAAATAATTAACTTCTAGCAATAAAATCTAGCCGTTGGAAACCATAAAAAAAGAGAGATGCACAGATATGAAAATTTGGACTTAGATGGATATTGATGTAGAAATCATCTTGTCATTATGGCCGATAACCAACATTTACCCAATATATTTCCCTGCCCTTTTGTCATGACCGAACATCACATGGCCAATCTTCCCCTCAAGAAACACACACACAAACGGCAACAAGGAAAAACATCAGTTACTGATATTGGCCCAGGTAATGCCAATATATGGTGCATCCCTAATAAAAAGCTAACACTTGGTATCCATTCATGGAGAGAAATGGTTTTACTTTCATTTGTTCTACTCTTGGTTCCACAGGAGCTTTAATAGATAGAAGTAACAAAAAAAATAGAAGAAGTTCTGATCACTGTTCAGCAGTAAAATCACTAGCCGGTGTACTGAAGTAACCTGATGGGACAAGTTTTAATTTTAGGTGCAGTATTTACATTTGTACAGTTCCAGCTGTATGCAGAGAAAACATTAGCACTATTAAATCTACTCCAATTAAAAATACTGCAATAAATTCTCACCACTTAAACTTTTCAAATTTTAACATCCATAGCTCCTCTTCCTAAACTATAGTACATGCATGATGATACAAAACAGTCCATGATTTTCACAATCTTTCATTAAAAATCTGAAAAGGATGACATGCGTTTGTATTCAGCTCCCTTTACTTTGATACCCCTAAATAATGTCTAATGCAACCACCTGCTTTCTGATGCCAACTAATTAACAACGTCTACCTGTAATTTTATTCAAGCATAAATGCAGGTGTTCTGTGAAGACCTCCGAGGTTTACTAGCGAATAAACAGTATCTTGGAGACCAAGGAACACAGCAGACTGGTCAGGGAGGACGATGACAAATTTAAACAGTTTCTACGTCAGTATCCTAAACTTTTAACATCTCACAGAGCTTCAGTCAATTCTTCATTTGGAAAAGAGCATGGCACAATTGCAAACCTATCTAGACATGGATTTCAACCAAAACTGACAGGAAAAGCAAGGAGTCCCAAGTTTGTTTTATTGTTGGTAATTAATCCAGAGGAAATTCTGTTGGAAATGGAAAATACTTGATCCTGGGGCAGCAAAACAATGACCTTAAGCATATTGTGTCAGGACTTGACAATGATGTTCATGCTCTGTATTTAATCTGATATCGGCCCAGTTAAAGCCAATATATGGTGCATCCCTAATAGAAAGCTCCATGACTATTTGTCATGTAAATGGCAAATGTTTACAAAAAATTCAGTCTCCTTTATCTTTTACTAAATACTCATACATTACTCTGTGTTGGTCAACCACATAAGATCTTAATATGAATTTAACAAAAAAAAAAAATAAAAAATCTTAAAACTTTAAGAATGCTTGTCACTACACTTGCCAACAAAAATGCCTCTTTGAAGCTATATTAATCAGGGGTGCACCGATTGCAGCTTTTAGGTTGATTGCTGATTACCGATCTTTAAAAAGCTTAACTTGCTGATGCCGATATTGGCCGATACTGATTTATGCGTCTCATATGTTGCTAAATATATAGAAATAAAGTTGCCGAGTTGGCAACAGAGAGATGACTATTAACTGCCTGGTGGGCCAGTCTGTCAGTCAAATCTCTCAAGAGGACGGTGGTTGATTTCTAGACCTTTGCCGAGGTAGATGAGATCGACTTCACATGCAAGTGTCAGAGAATCACCGATCTCCCAAAATTAAGGAAATTAGGGCTGATTTATCGGTGCACCCCTAATGTTAATGTTAGCAACCGATTTTATCCTCTGAAATGATCAAGTAAATTAATTTTTGTAAATAATAAACTTGTTTCTCCATTTCTGGAAACATTTCCAGAAATGTAGTTGTGTCTTTCAGATGGATCTTGTTTTATAAGCCACTAAAGGAAACATTTGTTTCTCTGCTGATGCTCTCTTTAACTTCCACCGGCAGGGTGTCAAAAAGATGGTCCTCCACGATGAGGCCATTCTTCCGCAGCAGCCGGCAGCTTCCCAACTGGACAGGCAGTCTGTCCAGGCAGTTCCCTCTAAGCTCCAGCTGCGTGAGCTGCACCAGTTGACCCACGGTCTCTGGCAGACTGGTGAGCGCGTTGTGGCCTAGACAAAGCACCTTCAGCTTGGTGCATCTGAAGAGAGGTTTGGGCAGGGCTTCCACCTTGTTCGAGTTAATAGCCAGATGCTGGAGGTTGTTGAGGAGGCCCACATCAGGTGGAAGCACTGTGATGGAGTTGTGGGCCACATCCAAGTGTCGCAGCTTGGGAAGAGTAAACAAGGCTGAAGGAAGGGACTCCAGTTTATTGTGAGAAAGGTGGAGAGATTCCAGGGACTTGACGTGACCAATGGATGCTGGGATGGTGATGATTTTGTTGTGCCAGAGCTTTAGGCACGTCAACCTCCTGAGATGCTGGAAGCTGATTATCTCTTCTATAGTTCTGATGTTGTTGGACTTTAAGTCAAGTTCCTGCAGGTTGGTCAGACTAAAGATGGCATGAGGGATCCTTTCCAGTTCACAATTGTGCAGCTCTAGCTCGATGAGGCTCGTCATTTTCTTCAGACTGTTCAGCACCAGCAGTTTTGTCCCATCGTTGTGCACCATTAGTCGGAGGAGATGCGGGGAGAGCTCTGTGATGTTCGTCGGCATCTTCGTGAGATTGCTCTTCAGGCATAGCGTCTTCAGATGCCTCAAATCCCTCATGGACTCCAGGCCGATCATTTTGTTGTTTTCCGAGTTCAAGTTCCCCATAAGGTACAGCTCTCTCAGACTCCGCAGCAAGTAGACCCAAGGCGGGATCTCGGCGACGTCCGTGAACTTGACGTGCAGGCGGCGCAGGTGATCCCGTAGGAAGGCAAAACCGGTTTGCTCCACTTTGGCCGGACAGTGGCACAGATGCAGCTCCTGCATGCTAGTCATCTGGGAAACCTTGGCGGAAAATCTCACCTCGGGAATCAGCTCCAGCTTCAGCACTTCCAGATCTGTCAGGTCAAACACAGCATTCGGCAGGCCAGACAGCATGAAGAGGTGCAGCTCCTGTTGGTCGTGTGCATTGCGCGTGACATGCTGCTTTAGTTTTTCAAACGTCCACTCGTGATTGAGGCTGATCTCCCTCAACTTGTTTTCGCTGACCTCTGACAGGAAGATGCCAAAGCGCTTGGAGTAAAGCTGATCATACTGGTCGACCATGTGCAGTAGAAACGCAAAGTCGTTCTTGACATCCGGAATGTCACTGAAGCTGCTCTCTTCCCTCACCTTCTCGAAGGAATACTCTTTCAGAGGGCGTCGGAACACCCAGAACAGGGAGTATAGGCATGTCATTCCATAGATTATGATCAACACTATGTATGTAAAGAGCAACTTGTGCAGCATGAAAGCCATGTTGTGTGTACAGTAGAATTTTTTATAGCCCGTTAGCTGTTCTATGTCTGGTTCACAATAATGCTTGAATTCTATTCTAACCAAGGTGGAAGTGTAGGACAGGATCAAAATAAATTTAACAGTTTTGACAGAGGTTTGAGCAACATAGAGCCTGTAAATGAAATCACTGTCTTCCACATGGGCTCGGAACTTTCGCACCTTCTCAAACAGGGCTTTGGCCTGCTCTCCATCCTTTTTATCCAGGATGGTCATGCTGCTTGGGACCTCTGCAATGGGTTTATCTGCAGAGACCTTGACCCCAAGCATTGGTGTGGATGGGTTGGTGTCTGGACTTTCATCCTTCCCCTCTAAAGACACCTGCTTTGGTCCTGAGGAACTGCCTGTCAACCTCTGTTTGTTCTCCTCAGAGTCCTCACACGCCGTTTCAGACAAAGCCTTCGTTGTCCAAGGCGACTCAAAACAACGACCCAGAATGGAGACAAAATGCTCAATCTTTGAACTTGTCTTTGGGTATTTAAACCAGAAATTGCTACTGACCATGAGAATAAGGGTGTGAATAAGTGTAAGGTATGGAAAGTATTTGGAAGACCACGGTAAGGCATCATGGTAACACATTTGGTTGATAAAGACATATTGTTGAAAGTCCAGGTTGGTTTTAACCCCTCTCGGTTCAGGTTGGGGATCTGTTTTCTGTTCTGCTGTTCCAGGCTGATGTGTCGTGAGAATACCAGTGATGGCTTTGTTGGACTGCGCCGTAGTGCCTGAAGGGATTGTAGGTATAACAGGGGCTCCGGTGGGTCTTGGAGAGGATCCTTTTTGGGTGGGGTACAGATTAGCTTCTGTTTCTTCAGGACAAGGAAGGCAAGCGACATGGTCCTTGGTGATTTGCATGGTCATTGCAAATATGGCCAACATGAGCATGACCAGGCCCAGGTAGTCCATGAAGACGTCCCACCATGGCTTTAAGATGCGATACGTCGGCTGGATGTCGTTCAGGGATGCAACCTCGGTGAGTGTAAACATTACTGCAATGAAAAAAAAGACTTTATCTTATTTTGATCATAAAATATCTGTTTCTTCATTTAGGTAAAAATTTTACATTTCAGAATCATTGATTCAGATTGGGGATATGGATTGTAGTTGAGTTTTTTATTTTTACAAACATTGTCATATTTTAGTATGTTTATCCAAATAGTTAAAGCTAAATTAGATATTGAAAATTTGTATAAAAAACTCACAATTTGCCTTTTTTGCATTATGCAATTTATCTTTAACATTTAAATATATCTGAATTAGTAAATGTTAACTAAAAACAAGACAACTTAAGACGTTTACACCAAGGCACACAAATCCATCAATACCAATAATCTGAAAGAACAATAAACTATAAGACCAGGGCTGTCTTCACAATGGCCTGGTCACCAGTTAATTTGGAGTCAGACAGATGTAGCAGATCTAGTATCTTGATTGTTTTCTTCCTGAAATTCTTCCTAGCTTTGTTTCCCCCTTAAAAACGTAATGTAGTAGTTTATGTGCTCAAGCTTCACACCTGGAATGATTTTTGTTGCCATTAAATGCTGTTAAATACATTTATTAACACTTAACCTTTGCCTGAGAGCAGGAAGTTTGCAAAGCCAAAGAGATGAATGGAATAAAACCACAATACCAAAGAGAAGAGGTCAAAGAGAAAACAGAGGCTGTTTGCATTGATTGTGATAATTATAGTAATAACTGCCAAATAAAGTGAAAGTAGCTTAAATTACAAACAAGGCACAGTGAAAACATTGAGAATGAGTTACAACATGTTTCTACAAACACAAAAACACCTTAATTCCCTCGTCACTGGTCATAATGTCCCAGTATAAACATTCTGAAAGCTTAGACCTGCACGTCATGACTATTCTTTTAGACACAAAAGAAGGAAGTTATTAAAAAAATATTCAATGCAAGTTTCTGGTGAAAGCAAGCTTAAACTCTGGTCCATTTAACAGCAGAGTAAGAAAAGTGGAGTGCCACACTGTTGCTTCCTTGCCCTAGCTGCTGGAGTCTTATTTCATCTGAGCGAAACAGGCTGTAAATGAGTAACCGATGGCACCGCTGAGTAGGAGTCTGCGCCATAATTGCACTATGGTCTGCTGCACTGAACTTTCACTTCCTGTCACCAAGTTTTTCAGTCCTACTTCACAACGTTTAAGTGTTGGGTCACGATTTTGCTGAATCCAGACACGTTACAAAGTCTTACCCAAAACCCACACCCTCCACCCCAAACTCTTCTCCTCTGATCCACTCAGCCATTTGGCTCACATGTTTCATTTACTGAATGCCTGAAAGTCGATCCTAATTTAGTTATCGAGGCATGTTCACTATCCTCATAGTATTTTTCCTTTAGATTAGTTTGTGTGATTTTTTTTATTTTTTTATGTCAAATCAAAACTAAATCTCTCTGTAACTTTATAGTCATGTAGCTTTAATTGTATGTCTATGTAATTACCTTAACCTTAGCAAGTACAGCATTTTTTAGAGCCAACAGCTTAACGTCATGTAGCCTATAAGCTCTTCTGGATGAGTGTCGCAAATTATCATCATTCCTCTTCCACTGTGAAGACACACACAGGCTGATACATATGCTTCTAATACCAAGACTTTGGTTAGAGGTGTTCTGGCACCTCCTAGTGGTCAGACTAGACTGAATTATATGTGGCTCATGAAAGCAGCACTAGGGAGACAAAAATAAGATTTAGTTGATCATACCAACTAAATTTACCATATCTGAGGCAGGCTGGGCAATAAAAAAAAATATTTATACCAGCTGACAGATGTATTTTACGACTGATATACAGGACAGACATGATGTGAAGAAGATTATAAAAGTAAAGTAATTTGGAATTTTGGGTTTGAAGCCTTTTTGACACAGTAGGCAAAACAGGGAATGTGGACAAGTAGCAGTAGCATAAATTTGTAATTAACACATAATTTGGGGACAGCTATAGAAACTATAAACTCTGCATGCACGTTCCATAAATAATAAATATTTTAGATTATTGACAAATAATTGTGAGTAATTAAGACTACATACATGAATACAATATTTCCTTATGGTTAAACAGGGGACGCAAGCCGACTGGAAAAGCGATGTAGTAGTAAAGCAAATGCTTTATTTGAAAAAGCAGTGGCTGTTGGAAAGCTCTTAATTCTTAAGCTCAATTTCTAATAAAGACTCCTTATTACAAAAAAGGGACAGGAGCCTCTGGGACTCCTGTCTGTGACAGAGTGATTCTGTAGTGTAATAATGAAAACTGTCGTTTAAAAAAAAACATCTGTTCTTGTTCACAAGGGATAGTAGTCCTGGGACTCCAGGAAAGGGATTTTCCAGTCAACAACAAGGGCGATGACAAAGCACTACTTGTTCTAAAACATATGTTGTAAATGTTTCAAAGACCTGCCTGCACAATAGCAGTAGCAATTAAAATATCAAAGACTGAAGTGTTTTTCCTTGAAATGTTTGTCGCTAATTAAGATTCTACCTAAATTGCAAAACTTAAAAGAACTCCTAACCGGTGCCATCGGTTAGGTCGGCACCTAACCGATGGCACCGTATCTTTTCTATCCGATTAATAGATTAACACAATTAAATATGAGTGACTGTAAAGAGTTAATGCAAGATAGAGGTATATTGTGTATTTTTCGCTCTTCTAGGGCTTCAGAACTGTGGTTGCTGACTCAGTCAAATCCTGAATAAACTGCAGAGATCACTGATGTCAACACCTTGTTTTTTTTTTTTTGTTTTTTTTTACTATGACATGTTGAAACACTTGATGCTTTCAAGACCTGTCCTCCACCACCTGAGAACAGGGGGAATTGAATTTGCCAGCAGGAGAAGTCCTGGCATTACTCTTCCTCAGGCCACATGTTGTCAGGCCTGGATATTGATTGTGAGTATAAACTGGAGCCAGACCACTAGTTTGTTTCATCCAATTTAAAGACACTGCGCAGTGGTACAAATTTATTCAAACACTGATTATAAAACATTGTTGTGTAAAGTTGTGCAGATTTCCCCTACAAGATTTTATTTCAATAAAGTTTTTTTTAAGAAGCACACTTATAGTAAAAGACCCAAGTCTGCTTTGTGTGCATTTGAATTAATGTCATCAGAAGTACCACAAAAAAAAGAGAGATCAGCTGATTCTGCAAGCCAAAAGCTTCAACTAGCTTTGAATTAAAGTTGGACCAACCTGATATGTTTGACCCTAGTGTCCCCAAAGCCCTTAGTGAACTCAGCCAGAGACAAAGCTGAAATAAAAGTTAGCAGTTATGATCACGTTTAGAAATTAAACTGGTACCAATTTACCTTTGAATTTTTTCTTCTGATTGGTATCTAGCATATTTGGCAGGGATGCACTGGTTGCAGTTTTCCCGCCGATCACCAACCTTTAAAAAGCTTGACTCACTGATTTCAATTTTGACTGATACTATTTTTTTTTGTCTAAAAAGTTGATAAATATAACAACAAAGTTGCTGAGTTTCCAACAGTGCTGTGATTATTTTAATTGCACATGTGCAGACATGACCTGGTGGCTGGGTCTGCCTCTTTCTCTCTGACAGCAGAGCAAAAGGGGACACTAGTTAATTTTCAGACGTTGATTGAGATAGACAAGATCGGTTGATAAAATAGGTTTCACATGATTGATCCAAACACTAATATTATAAAATTAATGTCAATTCATCTGTGAACTCCCAATAGTTACAGGATTTTCTAGAACAAGTGGCACTGCATGCAGTTAAAATTCCTACCCTAACTCTAACCCTTCAATTGCCAGGTGATGGGATTTCTTTCCAACTTCTGCACTGTAGAGTTGACTGATGGTAAAGGTACAGCTTATATTGCAGATGCATGTGGCCAACTGGTGGGATTGAGATCAATAGGAGTCTATTTGACGGGCAATCATTTCAGCCACATAACAAGAGCCAAACCATTCCTGCAAGAAACAAGATCTTTATATGTGACCTTTCCAGTCTGCCCTGGTCCTCTTCATAAACCCTTTGCATGTGTTTTATTGTTGCCAAATTTACAACTCAAAAGGGTTTCTTGCAGCTATACAATTAAAAGGATGGAGAAAATGGAGGCTACTAGGCTTTCCCTGGCCGATGTCAATTTTTGGTTTTCTATTATGTTCTCTGACATAAAGTTTTTCTTCCCTAAGGAAGAGAACATTAAAATCTTTAAAATATCTCAGAGAGGTTCCCTCTATCCATTTGCCCAGTAGCTGGAAGCAACAGTGCAAGTTTGTAAACTAACATTATTGACTGAACAGATCTGACATGCTTCATGATCAACTTTCAATTCTCATTGTGTCTTAGCAAGTGGCGGGTGTGCCTAGAAAAAGGCGGAACAAACCTTCTTGGTTAACCTTTTAAGAAACAACAAAAAGACAATGATCAAAAGTGTAGCTTCCACGTGACAGTAAGTCAAGTTCAGAGATAAACTGTAACTTCTAAGATGGCTACCAGCGAGTGTATGCCGCTGTACATCACGAGGCATTTTTCTACACATCATTTTCATGTCCTAAAAGAAAATTTGATTGTTTTTTCCATGCTCTGTTGATGGAAAAACTTGACCGGCCGGTTTTTGAACCCCGCAGTTTTACCCCTCACTCTGCCTCAGAAGGTCAGGTGACTTGATTAGACATGTTAAAGTGAAGCGTCACTATGTATTTTCGGCCTTAATAAATCAGTTATGTCACTGAAACATACTTTATTTAAGTTTATATGTTTTTGTAGAGGGAAATACACTTACTGCCAACGTTATCTCAGTCCAAGTGTTTCTTCCTCACTCTGCATGCCACTTTCCAGCCGCTCCTCAGGTGCGTGGTTAACCTAATTTCTAAGCCCTGTTAATAACAGCGTTCGCAGAGGCAATGACGCCGCTGAGAGAAGCAGGGTCCTGGGGAAGGTTTGTTCGTGACCGTGGTATTTGCCTGCTGCTAGTCCTCATGCCTAGACGTACACGAGCTTCTTGTCGGTGTATTAGATAATATAAGCAGGTAGCCTGCCCAAGCAATGTATTTCTCAGAAGAAGTCTGATCCAATATGGAGCCGCGCTCAGTGCTGTTTGTGGGTTTAACAAGCCTTTCCTATTGGTCGACTAGATAAGAGCAAGTTCCAGTAGTCGCCGCCTACTAGTTATCAAATGCTGCATTTACTGACCATGGGGGGAAAAGAAGGGACAATTTCTGAACAATCATTGCAAAGCAACAAATCTCTGTGCTAAAATTAATACAATTTAAATTAAGATTACAAACATAAAAAGGATAAGTGAGAGGATCCAAAATCTGTTTTAGGAAATTCGAGAAATAGCCTATACCAGACCATGGAACCATGAGCAAAAAAGTGTTTTGAACACAACGTAACGAACAGGGCGCTTTATTCTTCGAGGAACATAATTGTAAGGAGTTTGATAATTTATCTGGTAAGTCTGCGGAAAAAAGCTAACCTCATAGTAAGTTCAAAAAGTAGATGAATGATAAACCGACCGAGAAACAGATTCAATAAAAATTGAGGTCTTTTCTATATGTATAATTCGCTTTCCCCTCTAGGACATGAACGCAGCATCATATTCCTCCTCTTGTAAGACTTTTGTGCAAAATCTCCTAACTCAGAAATAACAGACTGTTTTAAGTTGTATTTTCTTTCTGTCTTTTTTTTTTCTCCCCTTATTTTTTGTTTGCTGCAGCATAACTTCCAGTTCTTTCTGGTTTTGGTTGATGATGCACTGGGCGGAGGAAGTGTCTTCTCAGTTGCAAGCCAAACAGGTTTCAACCGGTACCGGGCTGCTGCCTGCTGCCAGTCTGCTTTCTCTCACTCTGCCCCTGTAGACTGCAGTGGGAGAACTGAGAAGGGGAAGAAAAGAATGACGAAAGAAAAGTAGAAGCTAGACTCAGCATGTGAGATCACACGCTGAGGTGGTTGATGAGCCTTTGGGGTGAATAACTATCTAGACAAAGGAGATGCAGTATTCTGCATACAATATTTACATACAATTTGTATGAAAAAAAAGACTTCTAATGTCTGACATTCAATCAAGTAAACTTCTCCTGTTTTAGCTCCATAAGGATTACCAATGTTGTTTCTATTTGCAAAGAATGAGAGATAATTTAATAGTACAATTTTAAAGCAACATCAGAAATGATCAGATTTCCTTAGTCTTTGGAGAACTACACGTTAAACTGAAACCTTTTGCTTATCCTCCACAAGTTTCCTGGAATTTTGTCCCTTTCTTCTTCACAGAACTGTTGTTACTGAGTCAATGTTGTGGGCCGCTTTGCTCACACACCCTTTTAGCCCTACCCACAGTTTCTGTGGCGTTGAGATAAGGACTTTGCGATGGCCGCCACAAAATACATTTAATTGTGCGTTAGCAATTTTGTAACAAATTTTGCTGTATGCTTCAGATCATTGTTGATTCGAAAGATCGGTTTAAGTTCGTGGTTGACCTCTCAAGATGTTGACAGAGTATTTTGACATAATAGTATTTCCTCTTGATACCATCTATTGTGTGAAATACCTGCCTGCAGCAAAACTGTTCTACAAAAAAACACCATTCCCCCGTTCTTCACTGTTGAGGTGTTGCTCTCAGGCTTGCAGTCTTTTCCCATTTTCCTCCAAAGGTAATGATGGTTATTATGGCCAAACACTTCCACATGTCTCCACAAATTAAGCGATTTGTCCATGAGTGCATTTAAGTAAGGTAACATGGACTTTTTTTTGTTTTGTGTATTTTACGTTGGTACACACATTTCACACCACACATATTGATGGGACCTCTCTCCTTCCTGCATGCATCAAAGAAACTTCTGCAGTTGGGCCCAGTGTTTCCTCAGGATTAAGTGCCACTTTCTTCTCAGAAGTGAATTACTTGTTAATCAAACAAAAACATGTAAATTCAAGAAATGTTACGTTGAAGCTTTAAATTTTTCCTCACATTGGCGCTCTAATCTGTCAGCAACATATTGCACCACATCTTTTACATAATCTTAATTTGGTTAATGACTTGCACCTGAAGCATACCAGCAATGCTGCAGACTGATTGCTTAAAGAATAAATACAGCACAAAAACTGAGAAATGTGCTTCCTTGCCAAATATTTTAACCTTAGTGTTATTTTGGTTCTGAGATGGAGGGTCCACCTTGTCTCTTACCTAATGACCTCTGGAGATGCCAGTACCACCACCACAACTGTTTTCACAGATTCATTTATTTACAACAACTTCACATCAAATCATCCGTTTTCAATTGTTTTATTGTTTACAGATTTTTCCTGTCACAATTTTGCTGTTTATCACTGTCAAATATACAGATATATATATATATATATTTTGCAGTTATATAGTTAATAAATGATGTATAGTATGTAATTTAAATATAAATTTGGTAATGACTTTAGAGCACAGGTGTCAAACTAAAGGTTCTGGAGGGCCACTACCCTGCAACTTTTAGATGTGACTCTGCTGCACCACCCTTATAATTAGGTCATTAGCAAGGCGCTGGAGAACTTATCTACACAAGAAGGAGGTAATTAAGCCATTTAATTCCAGTGTTTTGTCCCTGTGGCATATCTAAAAACTGAAGGACAGTGGCCCTTGAGGACTGGAGTTTGACACCCCTGCTTTAGAGTGACATCAGTGGTATTAACACAAAAGTACTTCCTGAAAAACGAAAGTGTACATAATACAAATTGCTAAATTTCAAAGTACAGTGGTTTTCTTACCACTTGTTTTCAAGTTAAATGCATTCTTGTTTATGTATAAATACAGTATTATCATATAAAACATAATTTTATTGACTCAGACAATGTCTTGTTCTTGATCTATTAATATTACTCTATATATTTCTGTGTAAGTGGATGTTTTTCTTTGTTTTGTTTTTACTTATTAAAAGGTACAATATGCATGTTCTCTTTTATATGACTCAAAACGAATTAAGCAACAAATAAATAATTGCATTAGTTCCTAAGCATGTTATCAAGTGCAGCAGAAGTCTGATAGCCACCCATTCATTCCAGTCAGGTGTGTGTCGTCAGGGAAACATCCACAACATGCAGGACAGTGAGGGACCAGGCCTGGCGGCCACGGCTTTATGGGGACTGTGACGAGACATGTGATTGGTGGAGTGAACCAGATGAAGAAGTAAAGAATGTAATCATTTGGTTTTTTCTTCAAACAGTGAGGTGGAGGTTAAACCATTCTGGGTTTCCTTTTTAGGACACAGACTTTTCAAAAGCCACAGAACTGCTGGCAGCCAGATGAGTGTGTTGGCAATCAGACCACCAAGGTAGAAGCATAAGAAAGAAGAAACTTGGGGTGAGGGGAACAGGAAGTAACACACAGACATTCTCACACGATATAGACACTCGCAGTTCTTTAGCTGCACATCAGAAAGCACAAACCAACAACAGCCCTAAACAAACATACTTGTTGCTATGGGAGCTGCTAAAATTTTCTGTTTGCACAGAAAAACCCACAGATCCCACTCTCACACACTCTTGTACTTTTGCTTTTTGAGCATTTCTAAAAAGTTCTGACAGAATAAAGAATTCATGTGGGAGAGACCTGCAAGAACAGCTTCCTAAAACCAGGGCAATGGTATGCTTAGCTGGCAGGTCTCTTTTGTCTTGTTGTGACTTGAAGGCATTCTCACCGCTGACGTTTGCACAGACATGTCTGTCTAGCACGTTTTGCTTTGGCAACGTTCCTGGAAAGTCTGGTTTATCAGAACCTCTTTATGCTTTTTAAGAACATCCGTTCACATTTGTGAACTTTAACTTGAATGCCAAATATAAAGGCCTTGCAAAAGTGTTTACGTCCCTTCAACCTTTTTATTATATTTATTTTTGTTATGTCAGAAGAACAGTCTTAGAAATTATTTTGGGGGGAATTTTATGTGGACCAAATTACCCATCATTGTGAAGTAGAAGGAAAATATTACATAGTTTTGCTAAATTTTCACAAACACTATTTTGAAAAGTGTACTGTATATTTGTAACCCTGACCTCTTTGCTCTGATGTACCTGAATAAAATGCAGAAGTTGGGGACACTTTTCTTCTGCAGCGACAGTGACGCTGGTCAAAGTTAAAAGAAAAAAATTGAGAGATTGTCCAGCAGGCAATACCAGTAAAGATGGGTACAGTAAAATGAGTCAGATTACAGCGTTTTCACAGATTAGTGGCCCAGTCAAAGTTCAGATTTAAATTTAAAGTCTCTTACAAGAATTTGAATCTATTGCACTCCATTTAATCTGATTTAGGTTGACCGATTTTTAAAGAAGAATTGCCAGGATTTCAGTCAGACGTGCCAAATTGGTAAAGGAATATCCCTAAACACTTTCAGCTGTGACTGCAGCAAACATTGTTCTGCAAAGTATTAAATCAGATTTGTCTGGTAAAAAAAAAAATTAAACTGTATTTTATTTTTCTTCCACTTCCCTATTTTGTGTTGGCCAGTCACATAAAATACTAACAAAATGGGGAAAAGTTTGCGGCTGTCATATGACAAATGTAAAAAAAGAGAAGAAAAAAAAAAATCAAAGGTAGTGAACAATTTTGCTTAGCATTGTATAACTTGAACTTTTTCCAAACCACAGAATTTGCCTCCGGGCAGGAATTTAGTAAGGGTGCATGTACACAAATCTGTTATTGTTTGGCGCCACCTGCTGTCGTCTATATGCACAAAAACAAGTATTGCGTAATGTTGATAAACCAGTTAAAATTTCTTTGTTATTTTCAAGTTAGAAAGGAAAAGAAGGATGGAAGCAATTCAATAAATGGTTGACTTGTGTTAGGATTAGTGATTTTCCAACCAGGTCAGAGGAATGAAGGAACCGTAAAGTCACAGACTGGCACTGAGTCATGGGCACAAACAGACACAGATGGCTATTCTATTTTTACTTTTACTTGAAGGAAAAAAGAAAATAGTGTTTACATTTTTGAAGAATTTCTTATTTGGATATCTAATTCTTCTCTAAAGCATTGCATGTTTTCGATTTGTCTGCCTGTATGGCAATTTAAGTTGCAAGCCATGATTAATGAGGTCTGGCTTTGTTCTGTTAAAAGAATCAGCGAGAAAGACCACCAGCATCTGACAGAGGTTTTCAGACATCTGGGGTCTTTTTGCAGTGTAGATGTCAGAAAATCACAAATCAAACTGTAAAAAAAGTACACTAAAAATATTTAAAGAACAAAGCCTGTGAATTTTTATATAATAGAATAGTATTTGGTTCATTTAATTTTGTTTTTATGTCACCAATTTAGAGCAAGTCATCTCAAGACACTAAAAAAACAAACAAATCAAATCACATCTAGTCATACCCAGTCCAATAAAATAAAAAAAAATATTCCATTCAATTCCATTCAGTCCATTCCATTCAATCTGTATCCAATAGATACTGATTCAAGCACAAGCAATCTAATTCCATGCAACTATCAACACGGTGTTCCAATTCTGTAGCAGCACCAAAAGACAATTAACTGCATAATGTAAGAGTAAAAGTGAAATGTGCTGAAAAAAGCACAGTTTGAATTCATTTAGGAAATAAAAAAAAATGGTAATAAGAATGCATAATGGATAGCTTGTCTCCATGGGCAGTGTCTAAAAAATATTTTATGTTAATTCTGAATAAATACATAAACAAATGTTCAAATTAGTTGTCAAATTGATTTTTTTAATTAATATGTTTCTGCACTTTTTCTAGAACAAAAACCAAGCAGACGAACAAATTTTGTACCTATAGGTTTGATATATATTGTCAAACCTATAACTTTTTGTATTATTGTTTACAAAATCTATAATGGAACGTACCAAGGTAAAATATGTAAATTACTGAAGGAGTAGCCCGTTCAATTCAGAATGAATTCTGAGAAGTGAAAAGTGAGAAGGTTTAAATTAATAGTAAAATGCTAAATCAATTTTCTTGATGACGTTAGTGTAGGCGAATCTAAAATTACAGGGATTATATTTGCTCTCGTAGGCAAGTTAGCGGCGTGTCATGAAAAACAAAATGTAATTTGTTCTCTTTGACACGCCGTAGTTTGACTGCCACGTGACGGGAACAGCTTATAAATATAGGTGCGCCGTCCATTCGCCTCTTTGACTAAAGGAAAGAGCGAAGAGTAACATGGCGTCAACGAGTCGGTGCGTAACCACTTTTTCCAACTATGTAGCGGTTTTGTTTTTTTTCATAAACGCTTTCAAGATGTCTTGTGGTGAACATATACATTGTTAGCTTTGGAATAGGAATAAAGTATTGTGCTCGTTCTACGAATAAGCCGCTCCTTTCACTACCGTTAGATTTGTTGGGTCTATTGTGCTTGGTGACAGCTAGTTAGCTCACGGGGTCGTCAGTAGATGCTGCCAGAAGTCGTTGTTGTCTCGCCGCTGCGCTCACATTAGGCTGCTTTTAAATCTACTTTCTCCTGTTTTAAGGTGTTATATTAAATTATATTAAAATGAAATAAAAGGTTTAAGCTGTCTATGGATTCCGATTACACTATACAATCCAGACATCTGTAAACAAGCAGGCTATTGTCAACAACTCAACGCTTCTTATTGTTCGTACAGTCTAGGACCAGCTAATGTTATCTGCTGGGAATTAGTTAAATTATATTCTGAAAAAAATCACCTCGCGGTTCTCATTTCCTTGAATTGGACGCAAAAACATCAAATTAAGGACAGTTAAACTGCTACTCAGCGTATCGACATGCTTATGATCGAGCTTGACCTTTGCTGTAATGACATCTTATTATCTACCTATGGATTCACTTCTAAGCGTCCACTGTGTTTAAGTCTGTCTGCTTCTACCGCTTTGCTCCCTGTACAAGCCGGGCCCCTAAGCTGATCTCATCAAGGTATGCTCTGTCCTCTGTGTAAACGGGAAGTGAGAGTGAATGTAAAACGGAGAACGGAAAGTTTCTATTTGTAAATTATACTGACGGTAAAAAGGGATTTCATGCTGTCTCAGTTTCGCAGGTTTTCATTTGGTGTCAATAATTTGGTCCTTTTATGGTCATAACATTCTGCACAGAAACAGCCTTATAATTCAGTTCTGTAAGGATGCATGCTGCCAGGTTATGCTAATCAATGCATTGATTAACTGATCATCTTTAAAGATTAGTTCCTCTGTGAAAGCTGACATTTTGAGTTTGCTATAAAAAGAAATGTTGACTTAATTCCCGGTAGACTTAGTGTTGTTTATTTCTTGCTGAACGATTATTGTCAGGACTTAGAAGATGGACTGAACACAAACCAAGTCTTGTAGAACAAAGTTCTTCATGCAGAGGAGACCATAATGGAACCGCTTTGAAAGAAAACCTGCTATAAAACCAGCTCACAGCTACGGTGATGGTCGGGACTCTCTGCAACAATCATTGCAACTTGTAGTCGACCGTATCACAGTATGTGGGAGTCAGGTGTGATTGGTAACTCAGTTACCTGAGATTTTAAGACCAGGTTAAGGGCTGGAGGATCTCTTTGATTCTTCATGTCAGTTCCTACTACAGGAAGCAGACCTGCTTTCATCTGGCTTTGTCAACAGTCTCACTGTTTGCTTTCGCAGTGGAGAATCTCTGGCCTTACCCAAAGTTCAGTGTCCCAACCATCCTGAGGCGTTACTGGTGGAGGACTACAGAGCAGGCGACATGATTTGTCCTGAATGTGGCCTTGTTGTTGGTGAGTATTTACATGACGCATGTTGAGAATACACCTTCACTAAATCTCTTCCGTCAGTTTAAACCTCACTTTATGTGTTTCGTCTGTCATTATGACTCACCTTTTTGAAATGCTATGGGATTACAAATCATAATCCATCAAAAGGCTTAAAATAACTTGCATGTAGCTATTATTTTTTATTAAATGTGAAGACTGCAGAGAAACTATGACTAAGTTCACTGTGGGATGCTGCAGTAGCTGACGATGTGGATCAGCGCACGTACCTTAAAGCAACACCATTAAAGCATTTTGGTGACTGGAGCTGATCTGAAGGACAGCCACACTGCGGTGTGTTTTAAATCTTTTGTATGACAGTGTGTTGACAAGTTCTGATTATCCTACTGTCAATTAGCGACATTTAAAAATTTCTGAGCAGCATCGCTTCTGAACGGCAGTTATGTGTTAAGCAAATAAGACAGATCCTAATTGTTTTGGGACATTAATAATTGAACTTGCATATATTTTAAAATGTGTACAATCAATATGTTAGAATAGTTGCAACTGTCCACATTGATACATCTATAAGCTGTTATCAGTTTGTCAATCAAGTGTATTTGTATAATACATTTTAGCAACATGGCAAAGTATGTTACATGGTGAAAACATAAAGAAATCATAAATACATCACATGGTCAGCAGTTGTGAAAGCCAATAAACATCATATTTTGATGAATGCCATCACCAAAATCATACACATGCACTATGTTGGTCAATGTTTCATTTCTTATGGTTCGTTTTTAGTTGTTTTTGTCTCTTTTTCAGTTTTCTGGAAGTTTGTTCTAGATGTGTGGTGCGTAGATGCTGAATGCTGCTTTTCTATGTTTGGTTCTGGTTCTGGCTGGAGAGCAGAACCAGACCCTGAAGACTGGAAGGTTGCTATGACAACAGCAGATCTTTAATGTATTGTGGTGTTAAGCCGTTCAGTGATTTATAAACTAACAATAGTGTTTTAAAGTGCTAAGGTTTTCATAAGCACATGCAGAATATCCTATTGGCATGTGAAGCATAAAGACCTAAAACTTGGGATTTGTGAGTTTCAATGCAAACACTGAAATTGGGATGATGATATATTTGCAATGTATATTATTTGAATTCGTATGAAGATGAGGCTTAACATGAATATATACGAGTTCATGAGTTCATGTTTGTAACATGAGTTTTAGACAGTTCAGACTGTGTCTAAACAATCTGAACTGTTTACACAAGTTCAGATTGTTTCATATGTACAATACATATTTGTATCTAGTGAGACCTGTGCACATTTTGACATATTTCTAATAAACACAACTATAATTTCTTTCTCTTTATCACAACCACTGATATCCAAAAGCAGCAGACATGATGAGGCGCAGCGTCCTTGGAGCTGACACATTCTTCATATGTTTGTGCATCGCCTTCATTTTCTCCAGTAATATTGGATTGTTTTGCTTTTTAATAAATGTCACATTTTGAAACAGATGTTCGAATTAGTTTAATATACAAAAAAAAAAAAAGAAGAATGTCATTGTTGGCATTTTCTGCAGCTGATGGCTTTATTCAGAGTATAAACGTTTTGTGTTTAAGGTGAGGTCTGAAGTGTAGCACATCCAGCCCAAACATCTCAGAGCCGCTGGGAACGTTGGGAACGCTGGGTTCTCCGGTAATGAGCCCCTCAGCACTGGGCAGGTCAGGTGGGAGAAGATGAAAGCTCAGCTTCTAGCTTGCATTTCTGCCACAGGCTTCTGAGGAGATGATGACTGCCACTCCCAGTCTGCGACTCACAGCTGAACTGTATTTGGGTCTTTTAGTTTCTATGAGTCACCTGAAGAGAAAACGATGACCTGTTTGGACTGGTCTGTCTGATGTGGCTCCGATGTCTCTAGATGGTTTAATAACTCGCTGCTGCTGTGTTGTGACTCTGAAATAGACTTCAGCTTCACCTCGATCCGACTAGAATGAAACCTGAACATCATCAGAGATCTGGGCTGACACCAGGCTGTGTGCATGAGGCAACAGCATCCAGAATATTACACCATCCTCTAATTATCCCACAGGGATGGAATATGACAAACAGTGGGATCATCATCATCATCGTCGTCTTCGTCTTCTCTCTGGAATTTGGCTTTGGTCTGTTGACAGACTCAGTTTCCTGTCAAATTTAACAGGATAGAAAGTCCTGAGAGCAGCGGTCAGCATCTGGACACAAACAGCATCAGATGTTTCAGATCTGTATGTGGAGAATTGAGTGATTAGATAGAGACGTCTTCATTTCTAGATGCATTGGAATGAAACCTTGTTGGGTTTTCATCCACTAAATAAGCTCCTGCTGTGGCCAATAGAACTGAAAGGATTTTTTTAGGTTTTGAAGGTTAAGAGCTCCTTTAGCTTTTTTTTTATTGATGATCTGTTTACAGATACTAAACAGGAAGTAAGACTGGATGAAAGAGCAACTTGTTTACACAAACTGTTTTTTTTTTTTCCAGAATGCTGTATTTTGTTGTTGGGTTGATGCAGGTTGTCTGTCTCCAGGTGACCGTGTGATCGACGTGGGCTCCGAGTGGAGGACGTTTTCTAATGAGAAGGCTCTCAAAGATCCATCCAGAGTGGGAGACGCCCAGAACCCCCTGCTCAACGGAGGAGACCTGACCACCATGATCAGCAGGGTGAGCCGCAGTCCAAATCAAAGCGTCTCCATCAGGGTTGCCTACGGATGAACCGAAAAATTGACCCAGTTTCCTTCACTTTGGGTGATTGGAGATCAGCCTATACTTAAATAGAGAACCGATCTTATCCTCCGATTTTATCTGAGTCTGAAAAAGTCTGCAAATCGTCTGAAAATCCAGGGATGGTTGACAATAGTCAACATGCTGTTGCCAAGTTAGCAACTTTGTTGCTTTATTTACTGACGTTTTAGACAAAAAACAACAACAAAAAAAATCAGTATTGGCCAAAATCCTAACCAGCAGCTGAGGCGTTTGGATCGGTGCGCTCCTCTCTCTGCCTGACGGTTCCTCCTGGTTGAGGCTCAAGCGGCCGTCAGCCGTCGGCTCCTCGCTGCGGTCCGATGTGTGAGTTGCGCGTTTCTGTTGACATGTTGAAAGCGTTTCCTCCACAGGGAACGGGCGCGGCCAGCTTCGACGAGTTTGGCAACTCAAAGTACCAGAACCGGCGGACCATGAGCAGCTCTGACCGGGCCATGCTGAACGCCTTCAAAGAGATCAGCACCATGGCGGATCGCATCAACCTGCCAAGAAACATCGTAGTAAGTTCAGAGAGAGGACATGGATTCCTCAACCCGGTTGGTTGGTTTGGAACCGGTCTTCTTCTCGCCCTGAACGTCACATCGATCCATTTTAACGTTTCCATGTTGAACATTTTTACTTTAACTGGTCCGTTTGGCTTCTCAGGACAGAACGAACAACCTGTTCAAGCAGGTTTATGAGCAGAAGAGTCTGAAGGGGCGAGCCAACGACGCCATCGCCTCAGCCTGCCTTTACATCGCCTGCAGACAAGAGGGCGTACCAAGGACATTTAAAGGTCAGACTTGTTTTCTCTATCTGGTCTAAATAAAGCTGATTTTCTCTTAGCTTTATAGTGAAATATGGCTGGCTGATATGCATGAAAAACATGCAACTACACAAGCGCCTCATATCTGAAATGCAGCCAGCCTGGTGGCATCACCTATCCTCTTTAATCCAGTTTTCCCTTCAGCCTGTTTTTTTATATTTAAGCAGTTATGAGGCACGGCAGGAAAACCTGAAGCTACTGCTGTACAAGTTACTCAACAGGTTGTTGCTAGGCAACCAAAGAGTGAATGAGTTGATGCCACCAGCCTTGCTTATTTAGCTGTGAGAGGTTGAGGTAAGGCCTTTCCTCTGCCTACTTCCCCCAGAATGCTGTTCAGTGCTGGATCAGAGTTCAGTGAATTTTCTATATATTGAATATTCTATCAGATGTATTATCTATAATATCTATTGTGATATATATGGTCATTGATTTACTGTCCAGCCTTACTGTGAAAGCTGCTGTTATGGGAACAAATAATCCCATTTTTAACCAAGAATGTATCCTATGTAGGTCATTTTCTTTACAGTTGAGAAACAGACTAAATCAGGACTAAATCATCATGTGGTCTCTTCCAGAGATCTGCGCCGTCTCCAGGATCTCAAAGAAGGAGATCGGCAGGTGCTTCAAGCTGATCCTGAAAGCTCTGGAGACCAGCGTGGACCTCATCACCACCGGAGACTTCATGTCCCGCTTCTGCTCCAACCTGGGCCTGCCGAAGCAGGTGCAAATGGCTGCCACCTTCATCGCCAGGAAAGCCGTGGAGCTGGACCTGGTGCCCGGCAGGAGCCCCATCTCGGTGGCCGCTGCAGCCATCTACATGGCCTCCCAGGCCTCCGCTGAGAAGAAGACCCAGAAAGGTGAGAGGTTCTGTGGAAACACTGCTAGCTCTCACCAGCTGTGTTTCCATCGCAAAACTTTGTCAAAAACAATTTCGCAATTGCGGTGTTTCCATTAAGTAAGAAATTAAATGAACGTCACACATGAATAAGTTTGTTCAAGACATTAAAAATCATGACAGGGACAAATGTTATCAGTTACATGAGATATATTCATAATTCAGAGGAAACATTGGCATCTTATTCAGGCATTAGAGCAGCTACATACGCAGCATTTTGGGGAAATTAGTCTATAGTTTTACAGAAGAGTTATAGATTCAACATGTACAAATGACACACAACCTCTCATGAGGTGGCGCTGTGGAGCCCTGGTGGAGTCGGCTGAACTTTGTCTAAAAAAAAAAAAAAAACCCACAAGAACAAAACTGTATGTGTTATGTAGCAGATAATCCTTCCTTAAGGCTGTAGCATACAACTTCTATAGAAAGTTTTTTATTCTTTTACATATTTGTTCAAATTGTCACTATGTTGCGACACTGACATTATAACATGAAATGGATATTTAGCTCCTACTGCCAGCTGCAGACATACACTGCTCTCATAAACGGCCAATCAGAGCCAGGGGGTGAGGCTTAGCGCTGCTCACCCCCTTACTCTCTGCTGCGCTACAGCTAGCTCCTTGCAACAAATTTTGCCAGGAATGCTAAGGCTAGTTAACATGTCCACCGATGATGGTGGATAGACAGTTTTCCTGGAGCGGTAAGTTGCTTCTCTGCCACTAGCACATTTAACAGCGACTACATGAGCTTGATTGACAGCACTAAGATCCTCCTCCTGACTTTGATTGGTTGGTTTTGACCAGGAACAGTGCATTTCTGAAGATAACTCGAGGAGGTGGAGGAGCTTGATTATTTTCATAGATTTATCTGTCTCATATTATCCTTTAATAACATGGTGATACTTTAAATATGTAAACATTTTCTACATGCTTCAAGTTTTTTGCTTGTTTTTTCCCCCCAGAAATCGGCGATATCGCTGGCGTTGCCGACGTCACCATCAGACAGTCCTACCGACTCATCTATCCACGCGCAGCAGAACTTTTCCCTCCAGACTTTAAGTTTGACACGCCTGTTGATAAACTGCCTCAACTGTGAACTAGACTCTGCCTACTCATTGCTGAAGTTTCTCTGCTGTACATTTTTCTGTTGGTTTAGAGTTTGAATATTCTTTGGTCGTGCTCCAAACAAGCAGCCTTCATGGAGGCACTGTGACAGGAATACAGCAGACACACATTCCAGAGCTTGAATAAACAGCTTGCAGACTGTACTTGCAGTATTTCATTTGACTGTATATACTGTACCATGTATATATGTCCAAGCGGGAAAACGTTAACTTGACGCTTTGCAATTTTAGGCTCTTTTCATATTGTATACACAAAGCATTTGTTTTGTAGAAAAATTTGCCAGGTTCTATTTTGTTTGAATTGTTCCAAGTAATTTAAAAAAATAAAACATTTTCAATTAATCAGCTCATGGCTTGAATTAAAACCTTCACATGTTGCTGCACACTGCTAGTCAGCTGGCTGTAGGAAGGTATGAGACTTCACAAAGATGAAATCAGCTGCGTGAAAACATTTTGCAACTCTTACTAAACTAATATGAGCTTGCTTGTTAAAAACATTTACAATCAGCTGGCTGATTGTAAATAATTTATATATAGTTTTTTTTTTTTTATCTTAAATTTGACTTGCATTAGATGGAGCCTACTGTATTTCAGTAGCTCCATTAAGCCAGGATGTTTCAGCAGTGAAATAAAAATAAGCCAATATTACAAATGTTTAATCTGT
This sequence comes from Poecilia formosa, assembly GCF_000485575.1. NCBI lineage: Eukaryota > Metazoa > Chordata > Actinopteri > Cyprinodontiformes > Poeciliidae > Poecilia > Poecilia formosa. The sequence continues at coordinate 530,002 of NW_006800169.1, read as the reverse complement.
GCATTCATGATAGGTAACAGTGACTGCAAAGATGCCTTTTTTTAACATTATACACCAGGATGAATGAGAACAGTTGTGATTTGGGTAATTTGTACCATCCATTCAGTTTATGTCTGTTCAGGAAAAAACATGCACAAGCACATTTAAAAAACAACAAAAACAAACACTTTGTACAATCTATTTCCATAATTAAGAAATGTAGATAAACTATTGATAAAATTAGTGCTTTCAGCTTACCTGTGTACATACAGTATGCATATAATATACCTCCTGCCCCTCTGTAGTGATTCATAAGCAGGTCTGAAATATTGAATCAGTCATATTTAACATGCACACTGACAGGAAGTCAGCTGAAAACATCCAATCAGATTTAAGGAGGAAGCACGTGCTTTAATGGCGTTTTAACATTAAAAACTAGATGTAGTGTTTTACCTGAAAAATGAAAATAAACTCATCAGTTTTGGTGTGCTGATTTTACTGAGGTATCTTTAGTCAAAGTTCTGTCCATCACAACTGGCTGGGGACAATAGAACATTCTAGCAGCTAAGGATTGAGTTCAGCTCAATTTCCAACTCCATAGCTGCGCTGACGCCACCAACAGGACGGCACATCAGGGTTATTGTAGAAAAAAAAGGAAGTTTCTGTCAAAAAAAAAAATCAGAATTTCTTTTTTTTTAGTTTAATCTCAGAAATTTTCTAGAAAAATAATTTGAAATTTCTGATATTAAAAAGTCAAACATCTGCTCAAATTTTGAGATTAATTTATAAATTTTTTTTACTTTTGAAACAAAAAAATTTCAAAGTTTCTTCTAGAAAAATTCTGAAATTCATCTCAAATTTTAGGGTTTTTTTTCCTAGAAAATTTTTGACTTCTCAAACTCAGAAACGAGAAGCTTTGACAAGAAAAATTCTGAGATTAATCTAAAAAATTCTGACTTTTTTTTTTCCTATCTACAATGGCCCCAATATGCTGTTGTACCCTTGTGGGCATTTCTATAAGGCATTGCAATATCATGCTTCTATCTAGTCTATTTTAAAGCATTTTAAAAGAAAACATCTTGGATTTTTTCTCTAGAAGTGACTGGTTGAACTGCTCCAGAGGGGAAACTTTTTTTTTTTTTTTCAAGTCAGGAAACTGCTGTAGTAGTCAAGATGTTAGCTGTAGCTGACAGTTCAGTGACCAAGCCTTCACTGAACACCAGGTCCAGAAATGATCCAAGCTGAGGGATACACATCAATCAATACACATCAAATATGTGACTGAATATAATCTGTACATATTTTTTTTGTTTGTTTTTTTTTAAAAAAAAATCTGAAGACAGCAACACTGAATAATGTGATTGTAATGGTGCCGTCTTCTCAGTCCGTATGGAAAACATTCTCAGTGGTCAGTCAACGGACACGGCGGCGATCTGTGCAGGATCTCCCTCCACCTTCCATCCAACACAATTCCATTCAATTAAAAGAAAACAACAACAATCTCATGTGGATTAAAAAATAAACAAACAAAACATCTGAGGTCCTTGTAGAGGTCATCTAGATTTTCTTCTCAATGGCACAGTTTGTTCTCTCAACATTTTGGGCAGGGAGGAAGGAAGAAAAGATTGTTTATAAAAAGTGAGCTCCAGTCATCGCTGAGCTGTTTAGTTCACAGTGTGTGTGTGTGTGTGTGTGTGTGTGTGTGTGTCTTTGAAGGTGGAGCTAACACCAGTCAGCGATGTAATCAAAGTCAGAAAACAGGTTCTGCTCCTCGGAGCTCAGGACTCGGGGTTCTCTGGGGGGGGTTAAAATCGGAGCCTCTGAGGTAAATTCATCGTCGAAGTTGCTGACGTCGTTGGCACCCTGGATGGTCGGCACGAACGGCGGCTTCACCTTCTTGGCCAGCAAACCATCCCAGTCCAAGTTCTACCGACACACACACACACACACACACACACACACACACACACACACACACACACACACACACACACACACACACACACACACACTTAGCATTCTGGTTGCGCACCATTTTAATAAAGAACGCCTGGGTTTTTCTTCCCCTCTTACCCTGAAGAATAGATGTTTCTTAACTTCCTCTGCATCTCTTTCTCCTGCTCCCAGACGGCGCTCCGGGCTCCTCCTCAAAAGCTGTGAAGAAAGAAAAGATGACTCAGTGGAACACCTCAAAAAATATATCAGCTTAACTTAATGTATATCATGGATCTTATTTGGATTTTTAAATTATTTAAAGGTTTTTTATTAGAGCTAGTTATAAAACATTGTATCGGGGGAAACGATTTGGTACTCAATTATCTCAGTAGCCACTAGAGGGCGTTTGGACTTATGATGTTTCAGTGCCTTTCAAAAACATTGATACTTCCTGAACCTTTTGACATTTTATCAGGTTCCAACCGCTGACCTCGGTGCGTTATACTGGGACACAGATTAATGTGACTCATTAGTGTGGACTCATCCTGACACACACCCTCCTCATGATGGAGATGGCCTCGGTGGAGAGGAAGCGTGGATAGCGGACTTCATCGTTCACGATGCTGTCGAACACCTCCTCCTCGTCATCGCCGGGAAACGGTGACTGGACACAAACACAGACGGTTACAGGAAGCCCTGCCTTGCTCGCAGTAATCTACCCAGAGATGGCGGCTCACCTCTCCCACCAGCATCTCAAAGATGAGCACGCCCAGCCCCCACCAGTCCACGGCGCGGGTGTACGATGTCTCTGTTAAAACCTCCGGGGCCAGGAACTCCGGCGTGCCGCAGAAGGTGCTGGTGCGATCCCTGAAGCCCATTCCTGAGAGCAGGACGCACTGATCAGAACCAACGCCACTTCACAGAGCGCTGTGCTGACCGGACCGGATCAAGCAGGAGCATTTTATCGAAGTAGTGTTCATGCAATCGGTCATCTTACCTTCTTTGCAAAGGCCAAAGTCAGCGATCTTCACATATCCCTCTGTGTCCAGGAGCAGGTTGTCCAGCTTCAGGTCTCTGAGGGTCACACACACACTTCCCGTTATTTATACATACACACACACACACACACACACACACACACACATATATATACATATACATACATACATACATACATACATACATATATATATATTTCAGTGACGTGCGGTCAGGGGAGGCAGGTGAGGCTCTGCCTCACCTGTCATCATGGAAAAATAATATATAATAATAAAACCATTTATATTGCTATTTTCACCCTCTGGTTTGTACTATAAGGTATCTATTTTTTACTTAGCTTAACCAGTTCTGCTGATTTTTTCTTCAAAATCGCTGGATTGTCACATTTTCCCATTCAAATGCTCAGAAGCCCCGCCGGTGAGGCAGCAGCAAGCTGAACCTCACCTGGGATTGCACAACCTCTAGCTAACTGCATTGGCTGCCATTCTATGAGAGCATGTGCGTCCTTGTCTGTATGCCGACAATAAAATGGCTAAAAAATATTTAATATATGGACTAATTTTTCATAATTTAGCTTATGTATATAATGTACAAGTGTTTTTTTGTCACCAACTGTGTGTGTATCGTGTTTTGTGTGCGGAGGAGCGATCAGAAACGGCAGAGAACAGACTCGAGGTGAGGCAGGCAGTTCTCTTGCCTCATGGCAGGGGGCGCTCATGATCCCAGATATTGTGACTCCACAATATCTTACAAAAGAGTAAGACACAGTGAGCTAGCCATGGAGCTAGCCATATAGTAAATAAGTAAAGTACAGCGATACATTTGTTTTCTCCTCTCTTCCGACATCAACATGAAAGACTACATTTCTACACTTAAACAGTTTTCAAAAGTGGATTTTCAATTGAAGCAGGAAATAATAGCTAAGGAAGACCAACACCGGACTGAAAGTTTTGCTTCGAGACAGTTTGATGATTCTCAAATGGAGTAGAAAAGACATGCCGAGAATAGACTTGGCTTTGGATGAACGGATATTTTTGTGCAGAATTAGCGGTGCATGAATTTCAATGATACATAAAGGTAAGACAGCAATAAGATGTTTTTTTTTTAAATGAAATGTGAGTTTTTTTGGGCTACAGTTTGTATGTCTAAATAATTCAGTAAAGTAGAAGCGGTAGCTAATCTACCACAGTAATTATTTATTAATAAAACATTAAGCCTAAAACATACTACAACAACAGACTAAATATTCAGTTCTGTGTGCAAAATAAATTCTTGAATGTTTTTTGGTGCTAAATCCTAAAACATGAAGTGGCATTGCTGTCGGTTGCTATGGCAACGAATCTGCATAGCTTGGCGAATACAGATCACTTTGCTGTGGATCATAGCACGAAATCAATACCTACATTTTTAAGTTTCACTGAGTTAACGCGGCTATGGATGACATGTAAAAGATTAGTCTTTTTACCCCCCAGCGCTGTATGCTTCTGCGAAATTTCCGTACATCCGTAAAGTCATAAGTCAGTGCCTCACCAGCAATGAACCTCACCGCACGTCACTTTATATATATATATATATATATATATATATATATATATATATATTCCAGAGTTCAAGTTTATTTTTAAAAACATATTAGTGAACATGTACATGTAAATACATGAGGTGGCTCATTTCCATCTCTATTCCTGTTGGCAAAAGGATAAAAAACACTAAATAAAACTACAGAATAAAAAATACATAAATCACCTTAAGATCTCTATGTTTTACTAAATGCTGACATTTTTGGCTTTCAAAGAGCCAGTTTTTAAAATTTTTTTTAAAAATGAGATGAGAAGTGAAAGGTCACATATATACGTCTAGTTAAAACTAGCTTGACCTACTTCAGTTTTCCTATGTGGAACTGAACCATCAAAAACAAATCAAAAACAAAGCTGTTTTTGATTTTGTCCAGGGATTTATGATAAAGTGTCATTTCACTATAAACCAGTGAAAAAATCCCTTGGATTTGTTTCCCAGAGGAACGTACCTGTACACTATCTTGTGGTCGTGTAAAAACTGTAATCCCAGAACGACACACGCTGCATAAAATCTGCAAGAGGACAGAATGGCAATAAGAACATGGCCGTCACTGAGGAGAGCAAAGAAACAGGGAAAATAGTTTGAGCATCAAATCAAATGGTTTTCACACTAGTTGTGGTTGTGATGGTGACGGGGAAACTCCTCAAGCTGGATGAAAGCTAGAGATGCACCGATCAGATTTTAACATCTGTAACCTGGAGACGGGATACAGTGTCCAGGAGCTGGACTACCTTCTCCTGGACACTGACGGGGTACAGATATTATCCCATTTAAGGGATAATACTGAAACAAATTCTAGATCGGTGCACTATCTTGTGGTCGTGTATAAACTGTATACGACACACACTGCATAAAATCTGCAAGAGGACAGAATGGCAATAAGAACACGGCCGTCACCGAGGCCATGTTGTGGTTGTATGAGTGACAATGTTCCAAATCCATAAGGGCAGATCTATTTAGTCTGTGCTATGCTCTGAGCAACATCATGCTTTAACATTCATTGTTAAATTATATTTAGAATTCCTAATTTCACTTTCTGAACCTTTTAAAGAAGGTTTGCTGCAGTTTATTTTTATATGTTTGACCAGGGTAGTCAACCTGTTGTTTTTGTCAGTTTCAATCTCTTTATTATTTAGTTTTATATTGACTGTTCTACTCCTAATTGCACTGACTGAACAAATGAAAGTTGTTTTACATATTTGACCGAGCTTGTGAAGCTGTTGGTGCATTTAAGTGTTTGTACAGGTGCAGAGTTATCAGATTCATTTGTAACTCAGTGCATTTACGTCTGTTAAAAAAAAAGAACATTTTCAGTCAATTCAGCTCAATACCAAAAATGTCGCCAGTGGCGTTCAGAATGTGTGTGTGTGACCAACAGGAAGCTGCGGCGCCACTCACACGGCCCGGGGCTCAGAGAACACGTCGGCGTGGATGTGCATCATCAGGTCGCCTCCCGCTGCGTACTCCATTACAAAGCAGACGTGCTCCGACGTCTGGAAACACGCAAACAAGTTGACCAGGAAGGGGTGGCGGACGCTGTTGACCGTCTCAAAAATCCTCTTCTCACACATCAGACTGGAAGACAGAGACAGAGACGGCTGGACTTCAGCAACAGGCAGGACTTCAATGGAGTTAGCATCAGGACTAGCATGATGCTAACCTTGTGTGTTCATATACATGATAAAACTACAAAGTATGTCTGAGGCGCCTGCCATTTGGCACTCATTTAAAGGGCCAGTTCAGCATTTTGAAGGAGTTGAGATTTCATTTCAACATCTCTAGTTACAAAATGTCTCATATTAGAGTTCAGCTGAATTATTTTACACTTAGAATAAAACATTTATGTGTGCCATTTTTATAGCACAATTTGAGATTGATTAAACAATTATTCCATTTGTAAAATCAAAAATATTTAGAGATGAGCCTTAAAGATGAGCCAAAATTGTTTAATAATCATAGTAATAATAATAATAATCAAAGTAGAACCAGTATTAAAAAGAAGCAGGAGTTGTCTAAGTTTAACAGTTGTTGGCTTAAAAATCTGGGAAGTGAGTTCATACACCAACATATGATGGACATGACTGTTTTTGATGATGACACTTGACAAACTGTATTGTTTGTTCTCAAGTTGGTGTCTGTCTGATGTTTTTATGATGTAAAGAACTTTGAATGGCCTTGTTGATGGAATGTGATATACAAATCAAATTGACTGATTCATTCACAAGTTGTAGCTTGAGATTAATGACAAGAATCCTTAACCTTAGAGAGTCTGGCATTATCGTTAGTGCGTCCAGTCCAGTCTGAGGACAGTTATAACTGCTTACCTGTCCACCTCATCTCGAGCCACAATGTCTCCTTTCTTCAAAGCTTTAATGGCAAACATCTCGCCTGTGCTTTTGTATTCTGATAACAGCACCTGAAGAACAAAAATGAATAGGAAATCGGTGAGTTTATTTAAATCTATCGGAAAGGCATGACCCAAATATGGCAATCTGGGAGAAAAAATAATGTTTGAAAGGAGCATGTCTGTGAGAAAACAACCAGAAGAACTTACCTTTCCAAAGTGACCACGTCCAAGAACAGCCACACATTTAAAATCTTGGAGACTGAAGTGGAACTGCTCTTCTTCCCTTGAAGAGAGATAAATGGATGCAATGTTGGCTAGAGATGCCAGGGGGCAGCATTTACACAAATAAAAACCAGTGGATATGTCACAGATGTAGAATCCAAAACAGTAAAATTGTGAGCGTCTGACAAAGATAAAGACCAGTCGGTCCTACCTTATCTCTGAGTCCTTCTGGATGGAAGTGAGCTCCAGGTTGGGATGCTGGAACTCTGGCTCCAGAACCCCGTCAGCGTCTGGTTCCAGAACCGTGCTGATTCTCTTGTTCAGGAAGTTGAATTCACTCAGTGCGTCCTGCAGACACACACAGGTAATGACATGTGTTGGGTGGAGCGTCATCACAGATACCGTGCTGCTCCTGTGACAGAATCCCACCTCCACTTCCTGCTTGTTGGGCATCTTGTTCTGTACAGGTGGTTCTCTGACATCATCAGGTGCTGCGTAGTGTTTGGGTCCTGGTGTGGGTTCTTTGTCGAAATCCAGCTTGGTCACCAGTGGATCGCTGTGAGTGGAGCAGAGGAGGGGGAGTTTTATTTTACATCTTTTAAGAGACAACAGAAGAACCCTCAAATTATTCAGCTTCACCTTACAGTCACAGTTAGATAGAAGGAGTTCACCAATAAATCTGACCCAACTTCCTTTATTTTGTTAGATCAGTGATCTGAAAATCAGCCACTGTCCTCTTTGTCTTTCTGCTATGCAAGAGCTGACTATTAGCCCCGCCCACCAGGTCAACTTGCAACTTTGTAGCTCTATGAAGAGATTTAAAAAGAAAAAAGAAAAAAAAGAGAGAAAAAAAGAAAATTTGGTATCAGCCTAAATCGGTTTTAAAGATTGGTGATCGGCCAGAATGCTCAGACACACAGATAGAAATATACCAGAAGTGTGCTGGTAACTTCAAAAAATACATACACTAAAGAACATTTGACCAAGTTTTAAAATACAGAAGACATCTTTGTGCATAAATTTGACTTCTCGCCCCCAAGCAAAAGAAAAAAACAGTTCAAAAGCAACATATACAGCCCAGAATGATGTGCTGGTTCACCTGCTGGGTGTGGGCGAACCAGGAACGCTGCCATGGCCCATCTCAGGAGCTTGGGGGCTGAAAGAGTTGGTGCTGAGATTGGGTATGGCTCTTCTCACCAGCCGCCCCCAGGTGGCGATGTTGATGTTCATCTGGGGGGCTCGTGGGAAGGTCTTACCTGATGAGAACAAATGAGAGGGAAACAAAACGAGGAATATGACGGAAAGCATGGGCTGTGTGAATCAAAGGCAAAAAGGAAACAACATTTCAGATCAGCTAATTTAAAAAAAATTATTTTAAGTAAGGCGGTTTCATTTCTCTAAATGAGGGCTCTGCAGCCTGAGGCTCTTATTAACTTTGATCTAAAACACTAAAATATTAGTGTTTTAAACTACAACAGTAATAAAAAAAATGCTGCTTGTTTTCATGTGATATAAGCAAAACATTTTCACAAAGAGTAACAATAATATAAAGAATATTCTTTTTTTTTTTTAAAGTAAATGTCCTTTGGTTGCAAAGTATGTGTTTTTTAAAGGAATTTTCTTTTAAAGATTTTATGTTCCATTGAAAAATTATGTTCATTCTTTTAGTTTTTAGGTCTTATTTTAAGACCTAAAAACAAAAACAAAAATGCTTTTTTCAACCCTCCTGCGGTCTTAGTGTGTCATTCAGCAAAAGTTATGGTTGGACAGCGAGGAAGTGCTAGGCTTGTCCCATCAGACCATCAGTTCCCGAAACCACACACACAAAAAAACATGTAAAAGCGTACCTAGGATCAGTGCAACCCCGCTTGACTGTGCACAGACTAAAAAACAGTAGGGTCTAATGGACCCCATCTCCTTGGGAGGGTCAATTTTAATAAGTTAAGCTAAATAAAATAATTGGCTTCATATAGCTTTAGTATTTCATGTAGCATCATTCATTAAAAATAAAAAAATCAAACTTCCACCACAGTCCACCGTAAAACACTGATGTAGCAGCAACACCTCACCTTGTTGTTTAGAGAAAATCTTTTTTTGTCTTTGTAGCTTTGGTCTTCTCTCAATAACAGGATTGAAAAATGTTACCTTAAAACAAAACAAGAGAAAAAGATAGTTAGAATAGCTAAAAAAACAACACAGCTTTGGTGTTCACTGTGACACCAAAGCTGTGTTATTCCTACAGCAGATTATGAATATAGAAACACTTATCATCCTTTTATGGGCTTGAAGTACTTGGTGTGTGTGGCTGGACCTACCTCAGCAAACAGCATCCCCTGTGGCTCCAGGTACAGACACATTCCATGACGCTGGTTGTCCAGGAAGTCCTCCAGCCTCAGGAACTTGACAGCGCAGAGGGAACGCCAGTCCCGCCAGTACACAGAGATCTCCAACTCTCGAGACTGCGGGACAGAATCGGGTCAGCAGCAGCAGCAGCAAACATTTACTTGGAGCAGAACGGCCCAGCTGGCAGCGCAGGTGGAGATCAAAGGCAGATGTGTGTTACCCGATCCAGCTCCAGTGTAAACTTCTGGTCCCAGGCCTGGTTACTGACGGGCTTCCAGCTCGTCTGTCCGACCACCGTGTTGTCCAGCTTCAGGACGGCGCTGATCTCATCTGGAGAAAACACACTGAGCTGTCAGGTTGTTTCTAATAAGACCACAGTTGTCATTTTTTGGGGGGTTTATTATTAACTCATTATACAAACTGCTTAATGTCATTTTCTTAGTAAATAATCAGACTTTTTTTTTTTAGAATAGCTATAAGGTGTTTTACTAGGGGTGCACCAATTATCGATCTTTAAAAAGCCTGACCTGCTGATTCAGATTTTAGCCAACATAGTTTCTTTTGTCTGAAAAGTCACTGAATATTGCAATAAATTTGCTAAATTGGCAACAGTGGGGTGATTATTGTTAACCACACACATTAATTTCTCAGAACATTAATTTACCCTGGAACATTTGTGTGTGTGTGTGTGTGTGTGTGTGTGTGTGTGTGTGTGTGTGTGTGTGTGTGTGTGTGTTAGCACATTGAGTAGCACACACATGAGGTTGACTGATAGTGCTAAGACTGTTCTCCTGGATCTGATTGGTTGTTTCTGGCCAACTACTGCGATCTGCACATTTCTGCAGACCACAATAGTAGAAAAAGGACGAGGCGAAGAAGCTCCATCTTTGACAGGTTATCTGTCTCATATTCTACTGTCATATTAGTGACACTTTCAACAAATATGTAAAATACAACATTTTTAATAAAAGTTACATGCTGCAGCTTTAAAACACTATAAAACAAATCTGGGATTGGTGATATGTTGGACACCTGCTGGACTCACTCAGCGTTTGGGGACATAATCGACATAAACAAACCAGGTTTCAAACATTTACTAGACGTGCACATAAAAACCAGCGTTGTAGATAAAAAGGGAACAGGAAGTTAAGAAACCTCTTGTGAAAATGTGCGAGAATGGCCCCAGAAAGCTCCCCTGGTTCTTCAGTTTCCATGCCAACAGAGTCAGAGGGAGGTGAGGTGTACTTACTGGAGAGCTCCTCACTCTTTGTGAGGTTCCTGGAGCTCACGCCTCGGTTCCTGTTGGCTCGGCTAATGAAGGATGAGCGCGTCTCGCTGGGGCTCCAGCCAGGCAGCGGGCTGGGGGCCGCCTTGGAACGGCCGGGGACATTTTCCAGAAGGTCCTGGCAGCCCATGAGTCTGACATCTAACGTGCCTGAGGACGAAAGTAACGAACCAGTCAGTGTGTGGAAGGTTGCTCCAAACCCAGTCAGACCGTCTTTTTATACTGCAGCTGCAGCAGAAATGCAAATATGACTCGTTTAATGAGTTAGACTAGTCTAGTCTTGCATGTGGACTAGTATCACATTCAGGTTCTACCAATTCACAACAAGTAGTAATTAAATTTTATTAGAGGAAGCCAACAAACCGACTCTATGAGCGACTGTTGACTAAAATAAAATAAAACACACACCAGACCTACGAGGTCTAACTGACTCTCAGTTTTAGTTTTAAGCCCTGCTTACGAGAGCTTAATCCAGCCAAAGCCTGATACCTCAGCAGAATTAAATAAATCCCACATTTATATGCATCAGCATCAGCTTTAAAGAGAAGTCCACTCGTCCTCAGACAGATGATTACTGTAATAAACTCTATTAAATCTAACTTTGTCCTATCAGTCAATAAACATCTGATTGATAGATAGCTGTGCCTGAGGAAAGCAGGATGACTAAACCAACTGTTAGTGCAAGCCTGAGATTATCTTCTACTGCAAGGAAACATGAAGCACGCTGCATGTTATTCCTCACCATGAAGCATAATATTTATGGATTACTTTATGTAAAATAATTAAACACTCCTGTTTGTTTTCTCACCTAATTCAAAAAGATTCATCCAAGGTTATTTAGTGACACTGAGAGCTAAGTAGTAACTGTTGCTATGCGTCATTGTTCCAACTTTGCCTCCCTTCACACAGCAGCTTTTTCCTCTCTTTTATTTTTTGGTGGTTGTTCATAGAACTAATTAAAAGTGACTGAAATCAGAGTTCTGTTGTGAATGGTTCATAACTTCAAAGTGACCCACATTCACAGAAGAAGAAAGTAAACGACACACTGCAGTGAGATTGTTATAGAAGTAATAACAAAACACCACCATCTATGGATCACATTTAAAGTTATTCAGGAAACAGACATGATTGTGACAAGTTCATAAGATGGAGGAGGCAAATTTAAAAAAACACACAATTAAAAGAATATTAGCTGCAGCTTCTACAGAGAAACCTGTTGCATAGTCAGAACCAGAAGACTTCTTTTATAGTTTCATGTATGTACTGATCCACTTTCACTTCCGATACCGATTCAGATATCTGAGGTTTATATCGGCCGACACAGAAAAGCAGCTGAACTGACTTAAAACATTTATTTTTGTTTTAAACAGACATAATTAATGCACAGTACTGCATTAAAAATGTAGTTGTTAACTCTCCACCAATACAGCACAACTAAACACAACAATAGCTTGGTCAAACATATAAAAACAACCTTCATGTTTTCAGTCAGTGCAATTAGAACTAAGATAGTCAGTGTAAAATAAATGTTAAAGAAACTGAAACTGACAAAAAAAAAGTTGGATTGATCAAACATGTAAAAATAAATTGCAACAAATCTTCTTTCAATGATTTAGAAAGTGCAATTTAGGAATTCTAAATATAATGTAAAATAAATAAAACATGATGTCGCTCAGAGCACAAAGCATAAAATTAGACTGAATAGATCTGCCCTTATGGATCAGGTGCATTGTGATGGATACCTGATCTAGATCTGTTTTCAATATCAGGACCAATACAGATACTAATATCTGATTTGTGCATTTCTAGTTTCATAATAATAATTTCTAGCCATTGTTTACGTCTAGTTCTACCACATCTGGCTTCTTCGGGTGCAGAATTATCAAGTATAAAAGTCTCACTGCTCACCCACACTCAATGCAAACCTCTAAAACTTCGATTGCAAAATCTGAATTGTGCTTTTAGAGGTTTGTATTTTCTTATATTTGCGCTAACCATGCTGTGAAGAAGATGCATGTGTATATATCTTTGGCCCAAACATGAGCTGGTTTTGTGAGGTGTTTTGACTAGGCCGGTCCCAGTGCAGCCAGGCTGTGGGCGAGTCTACAGCTTGTTCAGGCACACAGGTGGAGGGGTGTGTCTGCACAGGCAGAGAGGAAACACTAAAATACGGGCATGGCTTTACAAGACTAACAGGTTCGCTAATGTAACATTGCACTGTGTTGATGTAAACAGTAATGTTGCATTTTATAACCCATCTGGAACAACATCAGCCAAGTCAGGAGGGTGACGTCACACTATCATCCAAGATCTGCATTAACAAATCACTGTACGGTTGTGGGTTTCTGATGTGCAGCCGAGCTGTGTGTGTGTTACCTGTGAGCGCTGCGGGCTTGGTGACAGTGCTGTACTGGTTCTGTGTGGAGATGATGCTGGACCTGGGGCTGAGGGCGGGGGAGGACAGCAGAGACAGCTCCTCTACGATGGCGCTGCTGCGAGGGTGGTTTTTTGGCAACTCGCTAAGGCGCTCCTCTAATGAGTAACGCAACAGGTCCAGCTTCTGGCTGGACTCGGTAAAGCGAGCCTGCGCCTGGAAGAGAGCAGCCAATTAAAACCGTAAGACGCAGGTATGCAAGTCGAGAAGAGTTGCTTTGAATGTTATAGTTTACACTAAAACAGTCTTGCCTCTGAGTGAGCTTTCTTTTCTGTGACTTTTCCGGAGCCCAGCAGCTTCATGACGTTCTTGGCTCCCTCTGCCACTGCAGACTCTATCCTGGCATGGTGACACAGCTCCTCCACCCGCAGGTCCAGAGGACTGATGATGGACTTGTCAGCTAGTCAGAGAACAAACCAGCACACAGCTGTTAGTAACTTCAGGATGGAAACAACAAAACAACCTCTTATAGGCGTAACTCATATCCCACATGTAGAGTTTTGTACAGCAATTTTAATAGCATCATATTCCATTTTTCTATGTCTTATGGAAAAGTAAAAATAATAAGCTTTGCAGTTCTTACACAACATTTTATAAACATGATCAAGCTGCTTTTATTTAAAACAAAGAAAAAAGCAATATAAAGTCTTGAAATAATAAAACTAGCTGATTATTAAAGCTCTAATGATGCCTTTTTTCACATATAAATCTAAAAATATTTAGATTTTGAAGCTTGGATTAAAGCAGACAGAGTAGGTCTGTCATGAAAACAAGTTCAGCCTGACGATAAATTGTCCCAGAAGTTATTGCAATAAATTATAATTTTGTTGTTTTGAGACAATTTTCTAGAAATGTAATGGTAATGGCATAATAACTCAAGAACACATTCTCAGAGATCAATAGTCTTTAAATTCTAATGGACATCTGACACTAGACCTAGAAAGGGTTTTAAATATCCAAAATAATGAAACAACAGAAACAACAAACAAAATGAATTATGGAGTCTCTGCAAACAAAACTGTCCTTAGTTGAGACCAAAGTACCAGGCAGAAGACAGAAAGAAAAAGAAGAGAACAATGATAGATCATACAAATGGAAATTATTGAGTTTGTTGTAGTTTATTATGCGATTAATTGATTTATTACTTGATACGACAGGCTTAAAACAGAAGGAAGAATTTGCAAGAGTTTTCAAGTACAGTTGCAACAACGGGGGTGTTCTGACAAATCACAGATATTTAAAAAGCCTGACTTGATGATTCAGATGTTTTTGTTGCTTTTGTCGCCAAATATAGCAACACAGTTGCTAAGTTAGCAGTACGCTGAATAATGTTAACCGCACACATGCAGATGTGACCTGGTGGGTGGGGCTAACAGTCAGCTCTCTCTCTCACCACAAAGTAAAAGAGGACAGCAGCTGATTTTCAGCCCTTTGCTGAGGTAGATGAAATTAGAAGTAAGATTGATTTCTCATTAAGCATTGGCCGATTGCTGATTTCCAAAATTGAGAAAATTGGAGCTGTGTTGTCTGCGATGGACTGGCAACCTGTCCAGGGTGACCCAGCTTCTTCCCTGAAACGTCTTGCTGAAGATAGTCACCAGTACCCCTCCTGACCCCACTAGGAACAAAGGTGTAAAAAAATGGATGGAGGAAGCTAAACTGTACCTACTTTCAAGTAAACATTGGTGGTGTGCAGCAACAGGTGAGGGAGGAGAAGCGCACCATTACTCTGGCGCTTCTACCTCCTTTGAGTTTTAAGAACTTTAAACCGTGCAAACTTCACTACAACAGAATACAGATCATTACATCATCGTCTTTAAAAGCAGGTATGAAACAAAGCACTGTCATTATGAAACAGCTCTATTCCATAAGTAAAAACTTGTGTCAAATCAACCAAGGATTGGCGAAGAGGCTAAATTATCTGTAGTTGTGTAGCCCTGGTCAGTAAATGGGTGTGGCAGCTCACCCATCAGGTCATTGCTCTCAAAGCTCAGCTCCGTGGCCTGACTGGCCTTCAGGATCTGCATTCTGATGAACTCTATCTTCGTCTTGCTGTCCTGAAGCATCTGCTGAGCGGCGGCCAGTAACTTGCGGTCCTGGTGGTGAAAAACAAAAAGGAAAATCTACATTAGAAAGTGTTTGTCATGAACAACAGAGTTAAATTCATATTTTGTGGTTTGAGGAAAAGCGTGGACGTCACATGGCCCCCGACCTCTAGCCCTGTTATTTACTGACGTCATAAACCATCTGACCACCTGCAGAGGGAGACCAGATTTGGCGCCCCAACCTCAGCTTGTGCCCTTAATTGGACCTGTGGTACAACTGACCACATGGAAAACTGTGTTCACTGCAAACAAAGCAGAATCCTATTGTGGAGTTCCTCCTATTTGCTGTTCCTCTCATGCATGCAAATACACACACACACACACACACACACACACACACACACACACA